>NC_052488.1:11634428-11778279 GCF_009730915.1 Dioscorea cayenensis subsp. rotundata | reverse complement strand
TGTTCTCAATTGTCTTAAATGGAAGGAGTCTTTTGTTTTCTCAAATAACTGTGTCTCTCCAGGTTGTATCATTGTATTGCTTTGTTCGAAATAGAGCTGTAGGTTGTCTAATGACCACAACTCATTCCCTTCTCATATTTTCTTCTATAAATGCAAACCAAAGAGAAGAAAGTAGGTTAATACGAAAGTTAATTCTCATATTAACCATTGTTTTCACTAAATTACACTAATGTAAATATGTTTTTACCTCATTTTGTAGCCATGCTTAATAGTAGTAGGGAATTTGAGAATGGATTAAAATAGTATTAGATATATGAATGGATCAACGATCAACATTTCGGATAAGTGAATCATTGATTTATGGATAATCACTTGTAAATCAAAGAAAAATACAAGTTAGAAAAATTTCAGATGAAAATTCACCTTTTAATATTTTTGTCAAATTTGTAAGTGGGATAAATTTCTAGATCAAATGCAAATAAAAATAGATAAAAAGTAGGGCAACACAGGCGATGTGCTCATAGCTGTCACTCGGGCTCGAGACCTTCTCCACATTAGGGCAATCGAGGAGGAAGAAAACGCTGATCCAACTATGCTGACGTGCTCCCATAGTGTCACACGTGCTCTAGAGCTTCACGCACCGTTAACGCTAAGGAAGAAGACGTTGTATAAGAATCCAACGACGATGCCAGCGTACTTAATCCATGTGTGTGGCGAGTAGAGTTCCCGGCATGTAAGATGATGAGGTGTTCAATATCGGCTGACTGTGCTTTTCCTATAGCCACGTCAGATAGATAAATCGGGTTACTCACTAGTGACCTACAAGAAACAAAATCATGATCAATAATCTTTTTGATGCAAACAAAGTTCGTAAACCGAAATGAAATGAACAAAGGCAAAGTTGAGTGACCTCCGACAAATTACTCAATTAAGTCATTACTATTAATATATTAAAAGTGGTAAAGTTTCTTTGTGTCTAATATTCGTCACTAAAACATATAAGATTTTATGTCAATTCCTATAAGAACGATGTGTAAATATCACAAGACAAATTATCGTCACTATAATCTTTCATTTGTTGTGGTGAAACTATTTTCTAGCATCGAATATCTATTTTTTGTTATAACATTTTTGTCATAAAAATTTTACCATTTAGTGTGTACTAATTATTGTCACAAAAATTAAATTTTTTAACCACATTATTCGGTTTTTTTATGATAAAAAAGATAATTATCCGTAGATAGTTTGGATTAGTTGTGATATCTAATTATTTGGTCACTACTACAATTTTAATTGTGACTACTTAGCATCTTATCTTTTGTGTCAATAATTTTAGATAATATAAAATTAAAACATATAGTCTTAATAAAATATTAAAAAGTCTATTTTTCCTAACAAATATCAAGATTAATGTATAGATTGTTTTAAAATTTAATTGGTGTTTTAAGTAATTATAGATAAAATTTAAAAGGTTTTTAACATTCGAATTTACCCAATACTCAAAATTTTATATTTTAAGGCTTTGAAAACAAGGCTTTAATTTGGATCATGCCTACAAATTATAGTATTAGAGAAACTTTTTAAAAGTTAAAATTTAGATTTAAATTAAATAAATATTTACCAAATCCCACAAAACAAAATCTTAATAATGTATATTTTTACATTAAAATTTAAAATATATATATCATCAATTAACTTAACATATAAAAGGATAAACGAAGATTATGAAGCCTTGAGTACATATGTGCATCAGGAGATTGGTGGCAATCAATTTGTTTTTATTTGATCCGAGAGACCATAGTCACTCAACTAGCTCAAGATGTAGAGGCGCATATCATTGATGGTCACAAGATTTGCTTTATTTTCTCTTGCTTAAATTCATTTTGCTTAATTCTATACATGGTTAAAAAGATAATTATTGTTTTGCTTTTATCTTTTTATCTTCAAAGTTAGGTTTATTGGATTTTTCTATGATGGATGTTTTCGTTAGTGTTTTTTTCTTGTTGGCACTTTGAATCTTAGGTTCATATTAGGAATATATTGTTTTAGATTTTGATTGTGTGGTTTCTCTTTTTATAATGGTTTTTATATCTACTTAAAAACAAAGCAAGCCAAAATGCAACATGGATTTGTATTTTCCTTAATTACAGAAAAAATAATAGTATGAAGGTTATAATTATTATAATTTTTTAAAAATTTTTAAAATTATTTTATTAGATTCTTATTCTTCTTTCTAAATATGCATTGAAGTATAAAAGGGAATAACATTTAAGTCTCAAAAAGAGTCAAATTTCCAGTAGTTGATGTTGAAAAACAAAAGAAAGATACAAAATGCATAGTGGAGTACTTGATTGCCAAAATTACATTAGAGAATAGTTTAAGATAATTTGATAATTGTATTTTTGATATTTAAATTTCCAATTTTATATATTAAAAATAAGAATTTTGTATTTTAAGTGATATTTATCTATTTTTATATGATATTAAATACTTTTATTTGCTTATGTGACAATATTTTGCTACCTAAAATTTTTTTTTTGTGACAAAATTTTCTAAGATATAACTTTATATTTATCACAAATAATTTTATTTAGGCTAACACTTATTATATTAGTAAAACAATTGGTGCAATGTATAATTTTTATATAGTGACGACATTATTGTTAAATTAATAATTTTATGTGTGACATTAATAAACATATGGCACTATCTCTAAACAACATTGTGACGAAGTATTGATCACCAATAAAAATATTATTTTTGACAAAAAAATATTTTTGTTAATATTTTAATTCATCTTGGTGTCAATAATGGTGTCACAATAAAATGAACTATCACGACCATTTTATTCGTGACTATTTCATATTTTTTGTGTAAACAATATTATCACAAATAGTATGGTTTTTGTGACAATATAGTTTATCACAAATACCAATGTTTTTAGTGACAACAATTTCATCACAAAATTTTGAGTATTTTTTCCCACATAGTTTTATCAGGAATATTGAAGTTTTAGTGACAATAATTTGATCACAATTTTTTTTTGTAATTGTGGCCTAATTTCTAAAATAATCACTATTTTATTTGCTACAAAAGAATTTGTGATGAGAGATGACGGCTTCAAAAATTTGCCACTATTAATAATAGTGACAAAAATTACTGCTTTTATTAACTACTTCGGTTATCACTAAAAATATAATTTCGTGTAGTGTGTGCATAAACCCTTTGATCTTGTATCCCAACCGAGTAAGAGTCATGGTATTTATAAAACTCACTAAACTCAATCATATGCGAATAACCATAGTAGAGTAAGATTACCAAACTAGCCTTTGTGTCCTACATGATTAATTTTACTGCCTTAGCCAAGGTCTTCTAATCTCACATACTTATAATCGCATAGGATACTAACTTGTTTAATTCTGAGAGAACAAATTCTTTGTTGGTGATCACTCACAACTGCTACTTGTCTGAAAAAGCCGCACTTCAAGGTCGGCCCTACAAAAGGCTAAACTGAGCCTAACGACTCTAGTAAGAGACTATACGTCATAAGCACATTGTGATCATGATACCTCACGTCTAATGTCCACTCATATGATAATAACTAATAATGCCAATCATTGACAGTCAAAGATTAAAACCCATGTGATTGGTCATGTTGGAATACACCAATTCCGTTGATGTATTTATGACATATGCTCTCACTATCCCATAGTGTTCTACTAGCACTCTTTGTCAAAGTATATGTCATACAAACCCTTTACAAATCTTTAACACCTAATTAAAGATTCTCTAATTTGCAAACTATTTAAGTGTATAAGTACTAAACCCTTCTAGTGCCCTCCTCCTCCTTATCCAATAAAGAGTAGAAACGTTAACTTAATACACAAGGATTTAATTAATTTTATTTTATTTATATTGTTTTTTTAACTGTTTGATAAAATATAAGTATTGTAATAAAAGTTTGATTTAATTATTTGTATTATTTCTTAAAAAATTAAATTATTCTCAGGCTAGGTTAGGCTAAGCATGTGCCCAATAAAGTTTTGATAGGCCCAGGCTTTAACCATCATTTAGCCGAAATATGGCCCAAGCCAACCCATATCCAACCATAATGTGCACAAAATTAGCGAGTTACAACTTCTACCAAAAGATTTATCACTTGAACTCACCAAATCATTTATAACATACTTAAACTCAAACTCTTTCCTTGTTAATAATTTAGTATGTTCATTCTTAAACAATTTCAAATTTTAAAACCTAAGATCTAGGAAGAAATCCTCTAAAGGGTGTGAAGTATATAGCAATTAAACACAAGTGCTTGTGTTATATTAAGTAATAAAGTGTGTTATGAAGAAACATTTAAACCCGACAAGGACTGAAAGTACTAGTACTATTCGCTATTATATTTCTTCGCTTGATAATCAATTAGGATTTCTAAGGCTTAAAACAAATGAAACCAGCCAAGGAACCAAATAATTGGAAATTAAGGGAAAATCAATGAATCAATAAATGAGGTACCTATCCATGGACCCCCTAGGATATTAGTTGAATTAGAATTGATATAGGTTTAATTCTTGATAGTTTTGGACTATGGAGACTCCTAGATTATGTTAATATATTTCTCAATGCTACTAGCACCTAAACCCATATAAAGATCGATTGCAATATCTTTCTAATCAACTCTTTCTATGATTGCATTAATGCTTTGTGAATCCTTTTTTTAGGATTAACTGTCTTAATAGCTAGTCCTAATCCAGAAGGGCAGCGACACCGAATATCTACAATTCTCTTCACTTGTGCTAGATCTATACTAAAAGGTTTTCTCAATCTCAACATGCAAATCAAACGTGACTTAAAGCTCTCATTATATAATTCATACATCAAGACAAAATATATATTAAACTAATATAAAGTCAATATCCAACTTCAAATCTATCCTCGGATATATTGATATTTAAATACCTAAGGATACCTAGTTCCTCATCTTAAGGGAAATTTAAAATACAATCTAATAAAGAGATAAACAAATAAAACATCATGAAACTCTCTTAAAGTCTATTAATGGATAACGGAATCCCCTCCTAGAAGACTTGTTCTTCCTCTCTAATTGCACTCGAAGATTGCTAATGATGCCACTTGAGTCTCTCCCGGTAACTTCCTGAAGCCCTAACAAATCTTCTCCAAAGATATTCCAAATGTCATTACAAAGGATAGATAAAAAGTCCCTCAAGAAATTGCAAGAATCACAACTCAACCTTTTATGCCTTGAGAAATCAAGGCTGACACATGGTAAATATAGACATGTAGATTCAGGTTGTGTACTTAATCCCCAAGCATCCTGAAACGAAATTTTCTACAAAATTTCGCTAGACACTAATTTCCTGTGATTTGCACACCCTCAACATGGCATGTTCTTACCCATGTAACTAGTTTTACTACAGTATGTGACATCAATGCTTTGTTACAGTGAATTGCTACAATAATAATACTTACATTTGGTTCTCTTAACAATGTCCTATATAATGATACTCAATAGTAAATACAGCCCGAGTAGCCATGCAATGTTGCATAGGAAACAAATGAGTAATAATTTTTTAATTATGATCTTCAGCCATAACTATGAATAATAATTACTTAGTTAGAAAGAAACTCAAAAGACGTGCATAATTGAGTATAAGAGATTCAATATAAGGTAAATTAACTTTATGCATGTTATAATCTTTTATGGCATATATTTTTATGCATTAAGTGTTTAGATAGGAATTATGACCTTCAATCATAGCTATGCATAGTAATTTCAAAGTGGCTAAGCTTAAACCTAGAAAGGTGGCTAAGCTTAAACCTAGAAAGGTTAGCAATGAATATACAAATTACATGGCCAACATCCGAGAAATTTCAAAGTCTATGCTAAACTAATAGCCTTCATAACAATAGAAAGTCCCTTATGTTTCAAATTTGGAGATTATTGCCCTTTAAATAAAGACTGGTGATGAGATGTATATGTGCAGCTATAAAACACAAGTGCAAACCGATTAAGTAATAAAATGTGCTACCAAAGTAAAGGCAACCCCCACAAGAAAAAAAATAATAACTACTAATTCATTTCAAATTATTTAACTGAGCCTATGATGAATTTTAGAATTAAAACAAGAAAATAAAACAATAGTAGTAAAATCAATTTCAAGTTCACCATTATAAAACAAGAAAAGATCAGTTTTACAAGAATGCTGCTTGGATCAAGAATTCCATAGGTTGTTTAATACAAAAGATGTCTTATAAAGGCCCTTGAGTCTAATTCTTCTTAATTATTGGATGGTGGAGGTTCCTTACATATGCTAGTCCTTATCTCTAAGTAGCTAACACCAAAACATAGTGGGGCAAGTATTTCACATGTTCCTCCATGAAAACATTAAGATTTTTTAATCATTCAATTAGATTATCCTGACCCTGATAGTTCTTATCACATATTGATGAATGAATTCAAACTCTTTTAATTGTAGAGGATCTCACATACGCTCTAGTTTTCACTAACTAAGTGCATAATTAGTCATAGATTCAGACTCTAGCTAACTAAATCTATGCATATAAACTCAGGCTCTTGCTAACTAAGTTTATGGATTAAGCATATCCATGGTTGAATCTCAATACCAATTTGGAATAGGTCAATGAAAAAGAAAGCCAACAATTCTAATTAAAACTATAGTTCATCAAATCTGAGCGTTGCCTACCTAGTCATAAATGTAAAATTCATACTAAATTTGGTAAAACTATAAGAAAACATAAAATCTATAGAAAACTCCCTTGAATTCCTATAGATGAGATGATTTTGTAGCTTGTTCTTAAAGGAAACTTGATTTCTTCTCCAAACTCTTCTTTCCATCTTTTCTTTTATCTAGATTAGAGATAAAAACTCCACTCAAAATCCCTCCAAAAGTTTGTGGGAATTCTCTAGGAATATTCCCAAAAATCTCCAAGAAGTTCTTCTCCAAAAAACAGTCCCAAATATTACCTGTTTTATCTCTCATCTAGATATTTATATGTTTCTTTAAAGCCTAAACATGGCCTATAAATATGTGGGTGTTTATTTGGTGTGCTTGGAAGATGAATAATATTGAAACAAAGAAATTCCCCAAAACACAACTATTGAACACTAGCCTCATACTACATAACACAGTCGTGTTTCCTATAAATACAGCTACAGTGGATAAAACACGGCCATGTTCTGGGGCCATATTTCCACTCTAAAATCAAATTCTATTTGTATTCACCTGTGTTTAAAAACATGGCTATTTTTCCAGGGTATGTTTAGATCATTTTCTTTGTTTTTAAATCATATTACTCTTAAAGTTGCCCAATTTGCTCGCTTTCACTTCAAAATGAATAATGAAACCATAATCATGAAAAATATTACAAATTAGTATCAAAACATATCAAAAACATTAAGGATCAAGCAGAATGCTATGAAAATTAACATGAAAACATATAACATCAAGCATTTATCAATTACCTTTCATAGTCCATCAAACTTCAAATCAACACTACAAAAATGCAACTTCTAGCAGTTGGGAAAGGCCAAAAACAACTAGTCAAATAGATCTAAAGCATGCTCTTTAGTAAGATAATCTACAAAAATCAAAACAAATGCACTTCCTTTAGAAGAAATTTAAGAGAGTTGAAACTTGCCAAAATGAAAGTGTTCAAGAAAAGCAACATTTGTAATTTTAAGACTCCTTAAATTTTGGAGTCAAGTCCGTACATTGTCAAAGTTATTTCACATGCATTCTAAATGAAATAGATAAATTCAGTTGTTATCACTCATTTCATCATATACACTATTCTAGATATCCATAATTTCACTGGAGATAATTAACATAAGAGGCTCCCTTCTTGATCCAGTGGATACACTGTTTTAATCCAATAACTCACTCAAAATCTAGTAAACATGAACATAAAATTCAATGGATCGGTTCTTCTTTCACAAACCCTAAAACAAGTATTTATAGAGACCTAAACTAAGGACAAAATAGTAAATAAACTAACTAATAAATCTAATATAATTATAAAATACTAAATAAAAACTACTTTAAGATTTAAATTTAAAATCCTAAAATCATTTGGCACCATGCTGCGTCATTGACCCCCTGCTGAGAAACTCAACCTCGAGTTTTAATTTGGGCAATTAAGCTTGTGATATAATATTTCATCAAAACATTACCATTCCAAAATTTGAATTTCTTGATCATGGAATCTTTCCATTTAGTAGCTTTCTTTTTCTTCTTCTTTGAAAATAACCATAGCCTTATCTTGGATTCTTTGGAAAGCTCAGAGAAATCCTTCTCATTGGTCTTCTTTCTTTCACCAACACTCTTTCACTCAACCTTTTCATTTTTTCCCTCAGTTTCAGAATCTTCCCCATTTATATTTTGATAATTTCCATCATCGATAATAGCATTAAACAGCTCATTATTAATGGTGCACGTCATTTTAAGCAACTGATGGCTTTGAATATGCTTTACATGTTTGCAAGTTGACGTTATCCTCCTTATAAGATAAACTTTCCTCTCAATTGCTTCATATTCTTCTTCCTCATCACCATCTGGATCAGATATTTTTTCATTCTTTAATATAATGTTCACAGTCTTCCTTAAGGTTCATGCATTTTCTTTATGTCTAGGTTGGTTACACCTAAAACCCTTCCTTACGGTAGATTTGACATAGGGATTTTCTGTTATCCTAACTTCTTTATCTTTTCCTACCATATCTACTTCCTTGCTCCTTCTGTATTGATTGTTGTTGTTATTGCTATGATCTTCAAACTCTTTTGTTGGGCTCAACATAATTATTATCCTCAAAGTTCCTCTAGCTTCACTCTTGTTGCATTAGCTCTACCTTTAAAGCTATGCTTTTTGCCTCAGATAAAATTTGGGTAACTTGCACTACAATTCTGTCTCTAAGTGTTGGTCTTAATCCCTCTAAATACCTAGCAACTTATTGCCTTTTCCACTCAAAAAGATTGTTTTTCTCAGCCAATCTCATGAATTCTACAATATATTCATGAACAGACCTACAACCTTGTTGACAACACTAATACTTTTTAAACAAGATCTGCTCATAATTTGAGGGTAGAAACTCTCTATTTAATAAGTACTTTATCCTGTATCAAGTTTATATAGGACCTTTAACTTATCATTCTCTTCTGGGCTAAATTCATTCCCACCATACCGATGCTTCCCCTTTCAAATGGCATGCTACCATTTGAACTCCCTTCTCTGCAGGAGTGTCCATATAATCAAAGAACCTATCAAGCTCTACAATCTAATATAATAATTCTTTTATACCTAGGCTTCCATTGAAAGAGGGGATATCTACCTTTAACTTGAAATTTCCAACATCCCTTTCAACACATACATAATTATTTCTCACCCTATGGCCTTCATATGGTTGATGTTCATGGTACCTATTCTATTCAAAATCATCTTCTTCCTCCAAATCTTCATTGTGGACAATCTGTCTATGAATAGGGATAGGACGACATCTATCGAATAGGATCACCACAACTAACCCCACCCTTGGCCTTCTATTGTCATTCGGTCTCTTGTGTGCTTCAATTCCTAAAGCATGAAGAGGATACACAATTTCTTCAAAGCACTAATCAAAACACTGGAATCTAATATTCATCCATTGCTCAAAATATTGCTCCAATCATTGCAATGCTTCATACCCTCCCAGAGGGGCTCTAGCCTCCTGATCACTGTCATGAAGAGCATCACCTTCACCACCAATTGCCATCCTTCTCTGATACCACCTAGTGTAGCGGATACACTATTTTGATCCATTAACTCAATCAAAATCGAGTAAACAAGAACATAAAATTTCAATAGATTAGTTCCTCTTTCACAAACCCTAAAACAAGTATTTATAGAGACCTAAATTAAGGAAAAAAATAGTAAATAAAAGTAAAATAATTACAAAATACTGGATAAATAAATAAAACTAAAACAACCAATAAAGCTAAGATAATTATAATATATTAAATGAAAACTTCTTTGAAGATTTAAATTTAAAAGCCTAAAATAATAAGGAGATTTCTTTCATCCTGCTGCATCACCTCTCCCCTAAATAGAAGTCATGAACTCACAATTTCTGAAAGCTCACAAAAATTAAATGAAAACAATTTTGTGATATAAATAGGAAAATTACCTATAGGTCCTTGAAAGTTTCTAATCTTCCCAATCAGTCCCTTTGATATTTCAATATTCCAGAAAATCTGTGTCCTTTCAAAACATTTAATTTTAAGTCCTCATTGTTAACTCCATCATTGGGTTTTTTGTGTAATACCCAAATTGCCCTTTTGAGATGAGAACAAAAAAATCCAAACTTTCTGACATTGTCACATTTGCCATTAAATGGGTATTGTACAGTTAACCATGATGGAAAGATCTTTGCAGCTTGTCACCCTATTCATTTTGTGTATTATACTTGTTCCCTTGATTTAAAGGCAAGCTTTTTCCACTCCATCTTCTTCATGAGAAAGCTATGAACAAAGCAACTATACTCTTTCATTTGTCTCATCCATCGAGGATTGAGGGCTGTGGTATGAAGGCTGTCCCAAAGTTGGAGAACCATAAAGCTGTGAGCATACATGTCGTGTTCTTATATGTGTCTCAAGTATAAAGTTGGCTATGAATTATTTGTAGAATCATAGATTTTTTTTTTTTTTTGGTTCATTAATGGAGAGTGTATTTAGTTTAGAGAGATATAAGGGGGAAGAATGTGTACTACCGTTTACAATGCTGAGCCCCTAGAAGACAGTGCTTGATGAGATATGCGAGCCTTTGATGCCTCTCAAGTTAGACTAAAGTTTGTTAAGACAAACACATACAAATGATTTTTCCTATTTAGTTATAAGTGCACTTTCAGCCCATATGCCACACATACGACAAGTTCAGCTAGAATCCTTGTAAACCTCATTGTGGAAGAAGTGATAGAGGACATCGAATGTTCTCATGGAGTCTTCTTTACTACGGTAATAAAACTATAAATGTTGGGGTGTCAGTTAGTCATTGTGTTGTGGTAGTGCCTCTTTTTATGCTTTTGGTTTGGTTGGTGCGAAAACAACTTAGAGTTTTCTGTTTTCTAAGTTTTGAGCTTAGTTTCAAAATTTCTATATATTTTAGGGATTATTCTGGTATTACTAGTTGTTCTTATGTGTTATTCAATCTTCTTCTGCATTACACTTTGTTTCTGTGTATTTTCATGTGTTCCCACTTACTATTAGTAATTTAAGTGTAATATATCTTGTTTGCATGTATATAATTATTTTTTTTTATTTTATTTGGTACAATCATGTATGAAGTCATTTTCATAAAGCATGTCCACGGATATGGAAATATTTCTGTCCCAACACTCTTCCACGAGGACCCTAAGCATTGCCAGTTCTTCCTAACCATCCAAAGGTTCCTCTATCAAATTAGGTTAATGATTTCAGAGTGTGGATCACTCCAAAGGTTTTCTCTATAGCTTCTCCATTAAACAAGATTTTCCCTTTACCTTTCTAAAAAATAATAAACAACTGGTGAGTATTTAATGTGTTGCGCCTGACTGCCAATGGTGTTTGTACACTTTGAAAGAGGGTAATGTTAACATGTTCCAATGTAATCCACACACTTTTGTGGTGGAGACATAGACACAACATTGCATCTGAAGGCCAGCAATAAATGGGTCTTCTGTTGTGTGATCCAAAAACTAAAAGAGTCGCTCTTATACAGAGCTGTCGATATGCAAAAGAACATATTCTAGGAGCATGGTGTTTGTCTACCTTACAAGAATGCTTGGATGAGGAAAAAGTTTGTTAGGGCAATCATACATGAAAAAAAAGTAGCTAGCTATGATTTGTTGCTCTAGTAAGACCCTAGGAGAAGAATGTTGGGCCATAATCGTCAAAATTACATATGCATGCATGACCAAAGAGCGTGATGTTGCAATTAGTGAACCTGCATGTACATCAGTTGCACCATCAATTGTAAGTCCGATGTCAACCATTGGTCAAACTATTTATTCAAGGGTGCGCATTGGTAAGAGATGTACTCCAACACAGTGGAGTCAATCAATGCTTGGATGAAAGAAGAGTGCCATTTTCCAATGATGAGCATGGTTGACTCAATTGGGTTATCTTTCATATGTAATGTTTGCATGTTTATGTTTAGTTTCATTTGGTGTGTATTATTTTTGTTTCATGTGTATTATGTTTGGCTAATATTTATAATACAGTGATAATAGTTACCTGAGATTTTTCTACATGATATATGTGTTTCACATATAGTTAGTTGCTAACACCCATACTTATTAAATACTAAACTACAAATTTAAACTAATAAACACACTGGCCGACAGACATGAACAATCCCACAGATGGGAAACCCATCTTTGTCCCGAGATCCATATGAAAGTTAAACACATTATGGAAGACAATGTTTGCTAGTGGGATAGTTTGATGGTGACAATTACGAAGTGTTTATACTGTAGATGCAAAGTGTCTGGCCTTCTATGCAAGATGAGGTATAGTGGTTCCATATATATACACTGATTCAGCTCAACAACGAAGTATTTTTCAACATAGAGATGAACATTTATGTTGGTTTACATAATAGCCGTACACATGAGGACAACCATGACCTTTGCATGCGGCCATTAGTCATAAAGAAAAGACCCAAACATCCAAGAAGGAAAAGGATCAAATCATAATCATTCAAGGTTTGAGAGTTACATTGCAGTAGATGTCATGAAATAGGCCATAACCCTCATTCCTAAATGCAGGCATAGCTAATTGAGAGCTACCTATGTGATATCAACTATAGCTGTGTACTAATTGCCTTTCCAGGATATTATAAATGTGTACTATTTAACCTTTTGGGATTATGTTTGCAATCAGCTAGTTTTGCCTAAGTTACATCGTTCAAGTATAGAATGTCAAAGTTGCATCCATGTTTTAACATTAACATATTGTTTGGGTATCTAAATTTTTCTTCTTTGCAATATGATCACGTGTTGCCCTGTACCTTACACTCTATATAAGCTTGCAAAGTGTATTATGTATGCATGCATATCTTAAGAATAAGGCAGTTCCTGTGTATTATATGTTATTTGCATGTAGTACATTATGCTTCACTATATAATACCAATTTCCAATGTAATCTTATGTGTCCCACTGTAATAATACATATTTTCAGCCATTTATCAGTCCTTTTTGTGTACAATGCATCTTCGAGTTAGCGTAACAACATAAATGTTTTTTTGAATAAATTACAAACATTTAATATAATATTATTATATAGTTCTAACATATATTCCACCAGCCATGACATATAATACAGCGAGCTTCTTACATGTCAGCAAGGGAGTTAAGATAGAGTGTAACAACATCTTATTCTACTTCATCCAACTGAGCATATTATGTTTCCTTCCTGTATATTATACGTGTGTATTGTGTATTATCCTCGTTTTTTGTTTATTATGCCTTAGTTAAGTGTAATATGCTATGTTGTAGTGCAATATATATGTTCTTTGTGTATAATGTAACTTTCTCTCAAAATAACATTATAAGTGTATTCAAGATGAAGTTACAAAAATTTATTAAAATGTTATTACAAATTGTTTTAACACCAAATTACATCTAGTTGATGTATACTCACCACAAATGCACGGATTGTAGCAAGTAATAGTGGTACCCAGCGAGGGGTAGGATTATCGAACCACAGAGACTGGAACTCTCAGTACTAATTTCTTTTTTAGTATTTATTCTGATCAATTATTTGGGTAAAGAAAATAACTGATAACCTAAAAGGAGGATGGATGACGGGTAAGGGTTGGAAATGAACTAGGTGAGAAACGCAGAGATAGAGTAGTGCCCCGGACTAATATCCTAGAGAATCATGTATGGACTCTTCTACAAAAACTATAATGTACATCCTATGACTCTTATGTGTGCTCTAAAAGCAATGTTCCATCTACGACACTCAAATACATCAAGCTTTGTAATTATAACTACAGGAATCATGCACATCAAGTTTGCAATCACATGAATGCAACTACAACTAAGGTAATCAACACCCGTCAAGTTTTACAACTACAACTACACAAATCATGTATGTTAAGTTATGAAACACAAGGTTTAACATAGGAACAAACAGTAGGACACCATAGCTAAAGCAAAAGAGTAAGTCTACATAACACATAAACATCCAAGTTCATAGATTCAGGGCACCGGAGAATGGTTAGCCCCTCATAGTTTTACAAATCCATAAAAGACTAAAGAAAATAAAAGAAATAGAAGCCATGAAAGACTTCCCTCTTTGTCTCTCAAACCACTTTGATGGTGCTCCGATGAAGTCCCACCGGCTAAACTCTGCTCTACTCATGTTTCTGCACCATAGACTTACTCTAGCCTCAGAAATATGTAGGAAATGTGCTTGGCAGCCATCCCCCAGAAGAATAAAAAAAGGTCTCATAGAAAATGACCTAGATCTGGCTTAAAAGGTGATTTTCAGGCTTAACACCGCCTAACACGGGCGTGCTTATGACGTGCTTTTCACAGGATTTCTTTAGCACTTGAATTCTCCCAAACAAAGAAAACCATGGCATAAGCACCGACATGCTTAGTCCATGCTTCTGAGAATCAAGCCCTTGAAAGGAGCTCTGAAGTCATGCTTTTTCTCCAGTGTGTGCTACATTAATTTTGCTATAGTAATAAGGATAGATTGCTTTTGGTGCAGTAATTTTGCTACAGTACTTTTACTTCTCTCTTCTGATAGGTCACTTGAATACTTGCACTAAGCACGACCAATAAGCATGTTCATGCTTAGGCCATGCTTGCCTTGGAAACTTAGAAATTTGTGTTTCTTTACTAATTTTCATTTCAAATGTTTTTCTAATGTCCCCAAGACATGTTTGCCTGCACATTTAATCATAAATACCCAAAGTAGCATCAAATTAAGACAAATAAATTCTAAAAGGCAAGCTAAATACATGAAAGAGGTATATAAACATCTATATGAAATGCACTCATCACTAGTACAACGTAATATCAATGATATCAATCTGAATCATCCTTGGTGGCATCATCCTTAGTTTCATTGCCTTTCATAATTGGTGACCTACCCATGCTCTGCATTCTATCTAAGTATCTAGGCTATCTAGTGTAGCCATAGGTATTGCGCATCTGCCTGCAACATGTTTAGTACCTTGCTTATAAGAGTCTATGATGTGTTGCTAACAGAGTGTTATCCACACTACTTTGTAAGTATATGGGTCATAAAATAATAATGTGTGTGAGTAGGGTTGTCAAATCCATAGGGACTAAATATTACTAGTACTAGCTTTATCCTAGTTATCTAGCTAATAACCAACTTATCAACAAGAGAAAGGCTAATTAAAATTCAAGAATGAAAAGAACTAAGGTTAAGAGTCCAATAAGAAAATAACCAATAGGTGAAGAAGGTGTCCAGATAAGATTTCACTTGGGAATTAAGAATTAAGGTAATTACAATTATTATAGATTAAACTTTAGTATTGTTGGACCGAGGGGTTTCAAAAATATATCTAGTACTTTATCAAGTTGCCTGAATACCTAATCCTATGTTATGGTGGAATTGAATCTATTCTAATCCTACTTTCACATGATTACAAAGAGATCTAGGAATTAAAGCCCCAAAACACTATTTATGGAAGAAGAACCTCCTCTCAATGTCTTAAATGTAGGAATCAATGTGAACCGATATTGTCACCTTGGATCATCACTCTAGTGACTCCTTCAAACTCTCTCTTCTTTCTTGAACTCACCTCAAAACCCTAGATGTCATCCAAATGTCACTTTCCTAAAAACTCAATCCTAAATACCTTTTTTTAAGGCCTCCTTTTATACACCCACAAATAGAGTAAGTATACCAGAAAGTACATAGGCATGTACTTTGCCTGTGTAACTCTCTGGAAGCTTCAAAAACATCAATTCTGGGGTTACATAATCGTGTAGTTTGATTCATGCCTGTGTAGATCTCTCAAAGCTCCAAAATAGCAAATTAGGGTTACATGGGCATGTACATGGGAGTGTAGATCAATTCGTACCTGTGTAGATCTTTGGAATGCTTTCAAACATTGATTTTGGGGTAACAAAAGCTATACATGGCTGTGTAAAATAGTTCATGCCTGTGCAACATACTAGATCACTAGAAAGGCTTTGTCACTCAGTCAGGTTGGGCGTTCGCTACAGTATCGTAAAAGTGATTTAGTGATGTCAAAAATAGTGTACTACAAAGTTACTCTTCCAAAAATTGGATCAAATATCCTCAAACAAGTTTCTCTTGATCTATGTCCCCATTTTAGCCTAAATACAAAATAAAAGAGAATAAGCATCAAATCCAATCATATATTCATAATTACATGCAAAGTGCTATAAATAATAATAATCAAATACATTAATTCAATTACTTATCAATATATTCAATGTAGCCAACCATGAAAACAAGACAATTGACACTGCCTAGTTTCTATTGTGGGTAGGAGAGGTCATGCTCCAATAGAAGATCTTTCATTATGTTGTTTCTTGTGTGGATTTTCATGCACAATTCTAAGAGTGCACGGTGTAATTAGATAA
This sequence comes from Dioscorea cayenensis subsp. rotundata, assembly GCF_009730915.1. Lineage (NCBI taxonomy): Eukaryota > Viridiplantae > Streptophyta > Magnoliopsida > Dioscoreales > Dioscoreaceae > Dioscorea > Dioscorea cayenensis. The sequence goes on along the minus strand of NC_052488.1, from coordinate 11,761,631 downwards.
TTTCTCATTAATTCATAGCCAAATATATTATCAACCTTACAAACCTACAAGGGATATGTTCCATGTCTCTTGATTTGATATTATATGTGCCCAATAGAAAAGAGGAATAATGGATTTATTTTTTGTGCCTTTGTATAGATTAGGCAGGTGATAGTTGATGAGTGCATTTCTAATCATATTTTACTTACCTCCAATGCACTATTTTGCTTATCTTTTAGCACCTTCTTTTTATGAATGATAATATTGTGGGAATATTTGTCTTTGTTGCAGGCTTTTAAGGCTCAAAACACATAAGGAGTGAAATCAGAGACAAAAATCAAGCAAAGAAGATAATTTCTAAGTGTCCAAGGCGAGCATGGGCTTGCCATCTCCCCATAATTTTCTCTGAATGGGAACTCCTCTGCTCTTTAGCAAAAGCACGGGCAAGCATGAGGGTGCTATCTCCATGTGATTATCTCTGGATGGGAGTTGCTTGTGCTTTTAAGGGAAGCATGGTCTACGTGCTTCTTTCATGGTCCTGCTCAAGCTACGCACGAAAGCGGAGCACGCCTGTGCTTTCCCTGAGATTAATTCTAGATGACACTTAGTCCTTTTTGTTCAGAAGTTACAAGGTTTGCACGGTCTAGCACGACCATGTTAAGCCCAAAAAGTCCTTTTTATCTCCCAGATTTAGGGTTTGGATACATTTTTTGTTCGGGAGACTTCTTCTCCAGCAAGGGAGCCCTCAAGAATACGATGATCAGCCATCACCACATGAGCTAAGGGAATCAAGGTTGAGTTAGAGATGCCAGAGAAGTGGAGTGGCCCATTCCATGCAGTTCTTGAAGTACATTTGAAGAGACCTTTGTAAAGGGGGAAGTCATGATGTCTCTCTTACTTACATTTATCTTCTTCTCTCAAATGTATAAATTCATGAGGGGCTAACCATTCCACGGAGCCCCGAGTTTGTGAACTATGTTGTTTCTTATACTTTGACCACTTGTTTTTAATGCCTATGGAGTTCTATTGCATTCTTGTGTTAAACCATGTGTTGCATAACTTGGCATGCTCGATTTGCATAGTTGATTAGCAAACTTTGGCGTGTGTCAATTGCCGTAGTTGTAACCATCTTGCGTTGTTACAAAATTTAGCGTGCTTGAGACCTGTAGTTGCTTTAGCAAGACTTGGTGTATTTGAGTGTCGTAGATACAATAATGTTTTTGAGCACCAATAAGGATCTTAGAATGTACCTGGTAGACATTAGACTCAAGTCAGTTTCTTGGACACATAGGGATCATCCCGAGGGATTGCTCTCTTGTTATCAAAACTCAACCCTAGTCTACCTGGTTCTTCCATCCCTTTGTCCTTATCTTTGATTAGTAGTCAACTCCTTTGTCACCCCAATTTGATAGCCTATACATTAAAGGATCAATTAGTACTTGAAGTCCAGTCCCTACGATTCAACAACCCTACCCCCTCGTGGGGTACCATTATATTACTTGTTATGATCCATACACGTGCAGAGAGTGCATCAAGTTTTTAGAGCCATTGCCGGGGACTTGCAACTTTTAGGAAATTAGGATTATGGTGATCTAGTTGTTTTATATTATTCATATGTGAAAATAGTTCTTTTTTCTTTTTTCTTTTTTATCATTTGCTCATTTTTCTTTTCTTATTTCAATTCAAAATCTTGAGCTCATCGTGTTCTTTCTTATCTTGTGAAGGAATAATTGTATGACCCGAGGGAGTACTTCATCTACATTTGCAAGCCTTGATCCCAAAATCGAAAGAAGTTTGCAAAGAAGATTGAGGCAGGTCAATCTAAATAAAGCCGGGTCTGTAGAGGTTAGAATTGAGCTGAATCAAGAGGAGGAAATTATCAGGAATCAGCAACAAAGTATTTCATATTTTGCCCAACCAAACCTGGAAAGAGTGGGGTCTAACATCGTTTGTCCTCCTATTACAACAAACAATTTTGTATTGAAGCCCAATTTTATATAGATGGTGCAGTAGATATGCCAGTCTTATGGGTTTCAGGATAAAAACCCATATGAACACCATAAGAACTTCTTGGAAATCTATGACACTTTCAAGGTGAACAACATGTCTGAATCTTATAATTTTTCCGTTCTTTATGCAAGGAAGGACCAAGCAATGGCTAAATTCCTTGCCTTAAGGGTTTATGAAACATGGAAGAAGATGGCTGAGACTTTTATTACAAGCTACTTTCCTCCAGTAAAAATTACAAGTTGAGGAGTGATATCTCTTTCTTCCTACAGGTGGAATCCGAATCCTTGTATGACACTTGGGAGAGATACAAGGAGATGTTGAGGAAATGCCCATACATGGAATAGTGGAATGGATACTAATCCAAATCTTCTACAATGAGCTAAACTTGCCACCAAGCAGATGCTTGATACAGATTCTCAGGGTCCTTATGCAGTAAACAATTGAGTGCAACATATAGTTTGATCGAGGAAATGGCAAACAATGGCTATTATTGGAGTTCTAAAAGGAACAAGCCGGTGAATATAGCCGAGATTTATCAAGTGGATGCCATTACTACTTCAGCAGCATAAGTTGAGGCTATTACAAAAAGGTTAGATACCATGCAGCAGATCTCAAAAGCTTTAGGACCTCCTTGTGATAGTTTGGGGTCTCACAGTGATCCTAGTAGTTCTTCCTCTTCTGATTTGGGTACAGGGAAAACTAAACAAGTTGACTTTGTTGGGCAGAACAAACGTTATCAAAACAACCCATACAGTGGCACATACAATGTGGGTTGGAGGAATCATCCGAACTTTTCCTGGAGTCAATAAGGACAGGGGCAAGGGGCACAACAATAGCCTAGGCCCACGCATCAGAATATTCAAACATCTCCTCCTCTGCCAGTACCTTATAATGAACTCATAGTTTTGTTGACTCAGTACATTAAGGACAATGAAATTCGTCTTTCAGGCCATAAAGAAATGATGAGGAACATCAATGCCACCATGAGGAATTTGGAACATCATATGACCCAAATGTCAAAGTTAATTGAGGACAAACACCTGGGTTCGCTCCCTGGTAACACGGAAGTCAATCCCAAGGAATCTCTTAAGGTCATAACCTTGAGAAGTAGCAAGCAACGTCCAAGACCTATTGTGAAGAAGTTCGAGATTGAACCTATTAAACCTCAGTCAGAAGCTAGGCAGTTAGGGGTTGTTGATCTAGAAACTACAATTGACAGTGGAGAGAAAGAAAAGGAAAAAAGAAAAACTGAACTACCAAAGTACTAGCCCAAACTTCCTTATCCTGTGAAAGTAATGAAAGACCAACAAGAAGAGCAGTACAAGAAGTTCCTTGATGTGTTGAAGACCTTACACATAAATGTTCCATTTGTTGAGGCTCTTGCTCAAATTCCAAGGTATGTAAAGTATCTAAAGGAACTGCTCACGAACAAGAGAAAGCTTGAGGAAGTGTCATCTGTAACAATTATTTAAGAATGCTCAGACCTGATCACCAATAAGCTCCCCAAGAAAGTGAAAGACCATGGGGGATTTATTATTCCTTGCATTATTGGAGGACTTGTGGATGAGAAAGTTCTAGCTAATCTTGTGTCAAGTATCAACCTGATGCCCTATAGAGTCTTCCAAAAACTAGGGCTAGGAGAAACAAAGTCCACAAAATAACTTTACAGCTGGCAGACAGGTCCATCCATCAACCAAGAGGAATTATTGAAGATGTGTTGGTGAAGGTGGAGAAGTTTATCTTTCCAGTGGACTTTGTGATCCTCGATGTAGATGAGAAGGTTGATGTGCCCTTATTTTGGGAAGACCATTTTTGGAAACTTCAAAAGCTCTCATTGATGTGAAAGATGGTCAAATGTCACTTCGGGAAGGAAAGGAAGAAGTTATTTTTAAGCTTCAAGACTCGATGAGACACACTATGGACTTTGATGATACTTATTATTTTGTTGATGTGGTCGATGAGTTTGTTTCTAAATATATGCAGGACACATTCATGAGGGACTAACTATCAGAATTATTAGCTGATGACCCCCATGAGGCTGATGAATCAGATGATTTGGTGGAGGAATTGCGCTATCAAGAAGTGGTGATTGTAAAAGTTCCTTTGCTTCTTAAACCACCCAAGAAAAAGTCTTCCCGTGCCAAGAGGTGGTAGAAACAAGTAATCCCAAGAAATTGAAAACCTCATGTTCCACCACTAACCTCCACATGATCCACTTTTTTTAATTTGGTGAGATCAGTTTAATTAACACTTTAGCACCATATTAATGCAACTACATTTCAGGTGGCCATGAGAGATCTCATTTTCACGAACCTCCTTAAGGCATATAAGTACGCCAAGCTAGTGACATTAAACAAGCATTTCTTCGGAGGCAACCCAAGGTTTTGTATTTTTAGTTTTGTCATATATTTTTGTTTTGTTGTCTAGCTAATTCATGGTTGTGTGATTCCTCTTTCATGTGCTCTCTTTCTAAAGTGATTTGTTTTAGGCCAATATTTCATTTGTGGTTTTCTCTTGAGCATGTTGTTTTGTTGTGTAAAGTAGGGGATTATCAGGTCCTGAGTTATTTTAGGCTGAGCACGAGCAAAGCACACCCATGCTCAAACCGTGATTTTCTCTATTTTAGGTTCTGAAACATTCAAGGATGAGCACGGGGATAACATGAGCATGGTCACCAACGAGCACGGTTTCTATGCTCTTTGCATGATCGTGCTTTGCCTTCTGATATCTTGGGAAATTTTTTTCGAGATAATCACTGGGATGAGCACGGTGGTGTGCACGACTATATTTTACTCCCACGTAGTTACCCTAACTCGAGCACCTAAGCATGCCCGTGCTTTAGGTGTGCTCGGGTGTGACCGGTCGGTTTCCCCATTTTTCTATAAAACCCTAATCATCGCCGTTCATCCTTCACCACCGTTCCTCTCCTATTTCCCTCGCTCTCCTTCCCTTTCACCTGATTTCCTTGAGAGTTCTCTGTTTGATGCTGAGTTTTCATTGTTTGCTCCTCATTCTCTTGCTATTCTCCTCGACTCTGGTATGCTTCGTTGTTTTTTTTTTTTAATGAATTGTTTCATTGAAATCTTACTCTTTGAATGTGCAACTACTGTTGTGATTTATATTGCTTAATTTAGATGAATTTCTTTTGCTACTTTTGGTAGAGTTGTGAGTATGTTAACCCTTGTTGGATTTTTAGGAAAACGGTCACCCTCGAAGCATGGTCTTGCTCTTTTTGTTCTCCTTGAGCATTGTAAAGGGGGAAGAATTGACAACACCTCTTGCATGTGACCCGCAAGTGCATGGGTTTGTCAAAGTAATAAATCCCAAGTGAGTGGGGTATCGTATCCATAGAGAGTAGGGAATAAAAATGCCTAAATTGCTACTTAACCAAGTGAAGACGAAGAATGATTTTGTTGATAAGATGTGATGTAAATAGAAATACAAGGAACAAGAATGAGAAGCACAAGTAAGTGAGGGGTAAGGAAATCGATAGAAATGGGGTACTCAGACAATGCTCCCCTTAAGACTTATGCTTCAAGTGCAAGACCTACCATTATAATTCCTAATTAATGCTCAATGAGTCTTGGAAATCGTAAAGCACATGGTTCCAAACCTAAGGTCAACCTTGACTAACCCTACACTGTGTCCCGGTGGAGAAATCGCTCAGTCTCAACACCTCACACTGCACAAAGTTGCATGGAGTTATAGGGATTCCAAGTGATAAACCCTATTCCTATATGTAGATCTAACCCTTTGGTCCAGGCGAAAGACCCATAATTACAATTAAGCCCAAGATACTAAGGTCACTTCAACGCTTCACTCTGTTGCTCACACAACTAAGCCCCAGCGGAGTTCATCCCTTAGCACGTCACTCTATTGTAACCACAAAGAACTCTAGGAAATGGAGATAGGATAGATCACATCGGAGGTGAAAGGAGACACTCCGCTACCTCTCGACTCACCCTCTCAACCATCTCCAATCTAGCTTTGTCAAATCCTCATGGCTTGTCACCCATCCACAAAGATTACCAATTTTGACTCTCAACCCTAGTGTCCCTCTAAGGGAGAAATCATTCAACAAGCATTTAAGATTGGAACTCAAATAAAAGCATCAATTAAGGAAAGCATAATGGAAAGTCAAAGAAACAATAACATCCTAGGGTTTACAAAATCCAAGTACCCACTAGGGGGTTTAGTTCTCCATGCAGAATAATACAATCAATAATGAAATTGAAAGTAAAGATTAGCAATCCATAGGAAAACCCCCTCGGTATTCGTGTTGATGGTCTTGTGGAGTAGCATCGTCTTCTCCAAAGGTCCCCTTATCCAGCCTAGGGTACACCTCGCGCGGATCGATTCCGACGAAAGCTCCCCCAATAAACTTCTTCCAAGTGAAGGGTGGTGTCGAATCTGGAGAACCACTCCAAATATGTGCTAAAAGCCTCTCAAAATCTTAGCCGATGGACTCTCAAAAGATGGTGAAAAGTTGGAGAGAAAGGGGAAAGAAGATTGCCAAAATCGAGCTAAATCGCGGCTTAAATAGGGCTGGAATCGGGGATCCACACGCCCTGTGGATTTTCCACACGCTAGTGTGGATTCTATGGAAATTTGATTTTCAGCGGTTGTGAACAATAACTGCTACAGTGTCTTCCTACAATGATTTTCTACATTACCTGCTACATTACTCCACCTAAACATTCCCAATCCACACTTTTATCGTGGCAACATAAATGGGCACACATTTATGCCGTAGATCTTAACCCTTCTTCAATCAAAAGCTTGGTTGGTGAAAATCATGCTACCAATGCAGAAGTCAGGATATGCAAATGTGACTACCTTCATGCCCTTCCAACTCATTGTAATGGCTTGAATACATGAAGGTTCGCACACATTCCCGTATCTTAGAGCCTCACTTGTGTCTTCTCGTTTGTTCCTCTCAAGATTCCACCAAATAGTGCATTCATGATCTACTTTTTTCTTCTTTTCTCAAAACATAGCTTCATAACCCTACATGCGCAAAAGAACACAAATACACATGTATTAGCACTCAAACCTGATAAAAGTAATGCTTATTGTAAGGAAAGAACACTTCGCATTCTTAACACACAAGCACTCATCAAGCATGATCCTGTTTCCATGCCGAGCATGATCGTGCTCTACTTTTTGCACGATCGTGCTTACCCTAAATTTCTCAATCTTGGACTAAAATGAGTTGTTTTTTTTTTAGATCATGTTGAGGAAATAGACTGTTGTCAGGCCCCCTCTAAGAGGCCCAGACATGAGGAGCCCACTCCTTGTACTAACTGAGCACCAGTATTTTCACACACAAGTGCACCAGGAGCATTATACATGTCTCTCTCATCATCGCTTTTGCGAACTGAGGAAGATTGATTAGGATGTACCCCCGTGAGATTAGCCTAGAGGAGGAGGTTAGACAGTTGCTCAGTGCTAGAGCTTGGAGATAGCTTTTCATGATCACCGACAACACCTAAGAACAATTAGCCCTTGAGGTGTTGGTGACATTTGAGTTATCCCGAGCTATTGTTGCTTTTCATCCTGCAGATACGATTCAGTTCCATGTGTTTGGCACGCTACATTGGATGAGTCTAACTAAGTTCTCTATTTGGCTGAGACTCTATGATGCGGAGTTCACTCGAAATCATGCATATGATTTTTTGTTGATCTCCCTGCTGACTAGAGAGTCTCAGGAGGACGCTTGGAGGAGACTCAATACAGACATGGCATATGACCCTAGGTGGTCTAAGGCTACCACTTTCCATTCCCCTACTCTCAGATATTTGCATTTCCTCCTTAGCCACATAGTCACAGGTTAAGGAGACAACACAAGTGTCGTCAGTCGATAAGACTTCTATTTTCAGCTATCTATGCTTGACAGTTTTCAGATAGATTTGGTGTATGAGGTAGCCGTTTCCATTGCAAATCAAGGGATAGGCCCTCAGATTGGATCCTTCTTTGTCGGTCCATGTATCACCAGACTAATCCGGGGGATAGGTATTCTTGAGGGGACCTACCATATGAGATTCCCAAGCGGTGTCACCCTTATTTCCATAGAAACTTTGAGGTTGATGGGTATGCTGCAGAGTGTTTTCACTAATAGAGGGGTTGAGTACCAGGTACGAGATCTGCTGATACCACTACTACTATTGCTCGGACTCACTTCATGTTACTTGTTCTGCTTCAGCATTCAGATGGCTTCAAAGGAGCGTCACCAAGATTATTGAGCACCTAGGGATCCGTCTATCTCCTGAGCCATCTTCTCCTGTCCGATCTCCACACCAGGGGGACGCATACTGTTGACCTTAGGGCCGATGATTCTGGTTCCTCTTCCTTAGACGCCACTTCTTCTTCTGAGAGCATTCCATTATGATTCACGCAGTTATTTCTTTATTCCTTTCTTTTATGTCTGGACTTGTTCTTTATTTTCATTCAATTTTGAGGACTTGTATTCAGTTCAGTTAGTAAGGGAAGCCCCTACCAAACTGACATTTTGGTTTGTTTACTTTATGCACTTTCTTTCTGCATTTTTAGTTTGTGTTTCTTTTATTATTGTTTGGAATGTTGAGCTTCACTTGTGTGCCTCTTGTCTCATCTCAGGATTTTTTGTGGTTGGATAGCTATTGGAATGCACATTGTGAGCAGCAACATCACTCTCCGTGTTTATGAAAGTCATATGAACCCCCTCTTTATTTTTGTTCTCAATCGTTATCTTTCATTGCATATACTTGTACATTAAGGATAATTTACTATTTAAGTGTGGGGGAGGGTTTTTATTTTTAATCCTTTGGACGATTGACTTAGGACAATCTATGATCATGTGGGTAGAAAATCTTAAGTCTAGGGGAGATTATGCGTGTTAAGGTCTTTATTATGAGCCAAATTATTTACTTACTCTTGTTTTGAAAACCTAGATCAATTCACATCACCCTAGTTGTGGAGCAATTTGTTTTGGGGTTGATTTTTTTTTCAGAGACTCTTGTAAAAAAAAAAACTGGAAAGTTGGATTCCTTGTGGAATGCCCTACGAGTTACATGTAAAAACTGTGTAAGAAGATGGTAGAAAGAGCAATCGCCCTGAAAGAGTGAAAGCCACTCTTGAGTAGTCAAATTTTGAGCATTACAAGTGTACATTTGATGACCTACAGAAAGAAAAAGGCTACCTTCAGGGTGTATAAAGCTACTACCCAGTTAGTTTAAGTCAGAACTAAAGTCTCTGTTCACTTTATTGACCCAGTCGCACATGGGGCACTCAATTTAGGTTTGCACACACTCATAACATTTTCAAAATAAAAGTGAGGTTTTTATTTGGGCATTCGTGATCTTTTCCTTAACTTCCTTTGATCCCTCTAAACTTTAGATTTTCATATTTTAATGGGATCAAAGGTCATGCACTCATCCTTTTTCTTTTGTGGAGCTAACTGAAATTGCTTGAGGACAAGCAATGATTCAAATGTGGGGGTATTCGATGAGTGCATTTCATATCATATTTTACTTACCTCCAATGCACTCTTTTGCTTGTATTTTAGCACATTTTGTTTATAAATGATGCTATTTTGGGTATGTTTGTATTTGTTGCAGGCTTTTAGGGCTTGAAACACATAAGGAGTGAAATCAAGGACAAAAATCAACTAAAGAAGATAATTTATAAGTGTCCAAGGCGAGCACGAGCAGAACACGAGCGTGCCATCTCCCCATGATTTTCTCTGAATGAGAACTCATCTACTCTTCAGCGAAACCACGGGTGTGCTATCTCCCTGTGATTATCTTTGGATGAGAGTTACTTGTGCTTTTAGGTGAAGCACGATCAGCGTGCTCCTTTCATGGGCGTGCTCAAGCACAGCATGGGGGTGGGGAAGCATGACTATGCTCTCCCCATGATTAATTCTGAATGACACTTAGCCCTTTTTGCTCAAAACTTCCAAGATTTGCACGGCCTAGCAAGACCATGCTCAGACCGTGTTAAGCCCGAAAAGTCTTTTTTATCTCCCAAATTTAGATTTTTGGAGACATCTTTGGTTCGGGAGACTTCTTCTCCAGTGAGGGAGCTCTTAGAAGGACGATGATCAAACATCACCACACGAGCTAAGGGGATCAAGGTTTAGTTAGAGACGTTGGAGAAGTGGAGTTGCCCATTCCATGGAGTTCTTGAAGTACATTTGAAGAGACCTTTGTAAAGGGGGAAGTAATGATATTTTTCTTACTTACATTTATCTTCTTCTCTCAAATGTATGAATTCATGAGGGGCTAACCGTTCCATGGTGCCCTAGGTTTGTAAACTATGTTGTTTCTTATACTTTGACCACTCGTTTTTAATGCCTATAGAGTTTGATTGCATTCTTGTGTTAAACCATGTGTTGCTTAACTTGGCGTGCTCAATTTGCATAGTTGCTTGGCAAAACTTGGTGTGTGTTGATTGTCGTAGTTCTAACCACCTTGCATGGTTGCAAAACTTAGCATGCTTGAGACTCGTAGTTGCTCTAGCAAGACTTGGCATATTTGAGAGTCATAGATGCAACAAGGCTATTGAGCACTCACAAGGATCTTAAAATGTACCTTGGGTTGGCACTAGACTCAAGTCAGTATCTTGAACACATAGGGATCATCCCGGGGCATTGCTCTCTTGTTATAAAAAATCAGCCCTAGTCTACCTAGTTATTCCATCCCTTTGTTCTTATCTTTAATTAGTAGTTAACTCCTTTATCATTCCAATTGGATAGACTAGACATTAGAGGATCAGCTAGTACTAGAAGTCCAGTCCTTATGGTTCGACAACCGTACCCCCTCGTGGGGTACCAATTTATTACTTGTTATGATCCGAACACTTGCGGAGAGTGCATCAACAGTGATAGTGATTGTTGATGACAATCTACATAAGAATGATTTCAGCATCTTCAAAGCCAAAGACCACATCTTCCACCACACATAATGTATGATTCACAGTGAACTACAACTTTTGTATTGCAATTGCAAGTGGTCGCATGATGGCAACAAGATTATTGTAGGTACTGTGATTTGTATAGCAACCTATCACAAGTAATAAAAATGAGCATATCCACAACATCATTGAGCATTTGCTCCTTACCCTTGAGCAAGATATAGAGGTTGTCGTGGATGGTAAACATGTAATCATCCCTCAAAGCAATAGAGCTACAAAACACAAATGGGATAGATGACATAAGTTAGATCAATAGATACACTGAACAAACCCAAATACATAGGAAGGACTCACTCTAAACTAAAATTACTGAATACTACACTGTTAAGATTAATATTACATAGGGATGGCTAAGAATACCCATAAAAACATCCTAATACATGTAGAAATGCCTTATTACATAGGATAATAACATAATACATGTATATGATGAAATTATCACCTATCGACATGGGTGTTGAGGAAGCGTATGATGGCTACTTTTTCTACTTCATCCAACCAGAAAATCCAATGTATTTTTTGTCATTGGAAGAAAAACTTGTTTTAGCCTTTTTTTCACCTCAAGATATGCCTAACTGGAGATCGCCAACTCCTTTCCTTTCCCATCACCATCATTATTGATTTCAACCTCTAGTGTCTACGTGTCTGCTAAACCCAAGAAATTAGATGAGTGCCAAAGTGGTTCGGTTAGGTTATGTTATTTTGGCCGATGTTAGTGGATTACTAGAGGGATCCTTTTGAGCATCTTACGTCGCTTTGTTCTATAGACTCACCAAAGATTCAATAATAATGCCAACTATGGCCTCGTCATTGCGTAATAGTCCTCTAGGAGGGCTCACTTTTAGTTCTTTCTTCTCTCTCACCTTGTGGGCCATCCTCGGTGGGGATTTGGTGTTGGTTTTTTAGGAAGTGCTTTACATAGCTATCATGCACGTTATGGTTTCATACGGGCCTCATGTTTCTGACCTTTTATGGCAGTTGTCCAATCATCAGGAGTAGGTATATTGACTTTTGGAGGAAGTATTTTGACATCCAGTGCTAGTATATTAGCTTTCCGTTGCTAGAATTTTGACTTCTGAGACAGTTATTTCTACATTTGATGTAGATATTTCATTACCTGGGGCATTTTTTCTAATATTCTGGGAATGTAGTCCTCTAATGACCTCCTACGAGAGACTTGCTTCATACGTTTACATTAAGAAGGGGGACGATAAAACTCTGCTAGAGGCTGTTGAACATCTACATCTCTTATAATCAATGGTGAGCTAGCCCATTGTCATTAGGCATCTTGAGTATCTCGTTGATTCAACCGCTCTTGAAATTCATTAAGCTTATGTAAAACCCACTATAATAAGTTGGTTACTTCATAGTTACCCCTATTCTCCAATGGGTTTGGTCAACCTTCGATCGACAACAGGGTATTCACTTCAGGCTTATGGAGGGGGAATGTTCCCGACCACACTTCCTTGCCAGCTTTCTCTTAGCTTTTTTTTCTGGCTTCTGTGGTGGACATGTCACTTTTTCTTTAGGCTATTGAAAGGAGGACATTCTGGACCACGGTTTTTTTATCTCTCCACAAAAACTTATCTCTTGGAAATACTCCTCCCTCCTTCAAAATCCCACCAATGAGCTTTTTCATCATTTTTGAGGACAAGTTAAAAGAACTAGACACCAAAGTAGCATAAATTATAAACTCATCACCATATCCTAAACAAGTAATAAATATAATACATAGAAAGCACCACACCATGCACATGAATCACGAGTATTGCACATAAATAACAGATAATACATGGTAACATGAAATAATACACAAAACACCAAATAATACATAGTAATTAACATTAAATAATACACATAAACACCAGATAATACACAGGAATGAATAAACTTCTTTCCCTCTTGGGAATTTTAGTAGAGGCCAAATGGATTCTACTTTCATAAAATTATTCATGTGTAACACCAAATCTACTACGTCCTTCTTAGGTGTTGTTTCTTCACACTTCTAGTGAGTTCAAAAAACCCAATGTTGAGGGTGATTGCACACCATTTCAAGTAGCCGCCAGTTATAAACTTTCCTTTGTACCTTAGCTGCACACGGGCCACTATTGTTGGGACATCGACCATGAGCCACCAGTGTGTGGCATGCTCCCACACATAACAACCAAAAGAGGCCAAGTTGTGTGGATAGTGTGCTGTCGATGTTAGTGTGTTCAATGATATATTTAGGAAGAGGATGGTCATTATGAGATAGACCACAAGGAGATTAACTAATGTCTCCTCCTTACCGTCTACTACAAACAAGTCTAAGGAGGTTGGTTTTGATTGCATCTCAATATTGGTTATGGATTTTATTGAGATACACTTGTTCAAATTCGGACTGGTCTTTCTCTTGTTTAAAAAGACAAAATCCGCATCACAACATATACCCACAATGAGTGCCACATTCATGAGGCTAAAAACAAATGTGATTTCATGACTCTTAAAATGATGGGTTCGATCATCCTACATCTAGATGTTCCACGGAGGATTTCCTAATGTCACGATTCATGTGCTCCTTCAACTCTAGAGCATTGCAACAATGAGGGCTAAATAACATCTATTGACTAAATTGGTTACCATATCCTATTATTACTCTCAATTGAATTAAAAAAATGCACAAAATTAGTAAATAATGAATGCAAAAAGATACTAAAAAATACTAACACTGTGTTCTATACCGTAAACAACATGTAATATACATAAAACAAAAATAAAATAAAATGCATAGTACCTCCAAAAACCAAGATGAAAAGCCTAAAAATTTTGCATTTACAGAATGTTTGGAACCCCAACACTCTTCTGCACTCGCTTAAGTGCCTTCCTACCTTTGGGTTATCACTTTTGTGTGTGGAAATCACAAACATGCCCTAATTCTACAAAGCATCAAGTCTATAGACAACATAGAACTCTTGCAAGAAGTAAAAGGCTGTGAGAAAAACCCTCTAAATGGTTTTCGACAATAATATGAAAAGCCCGAAGGGAAGAATTGGTAAAGAAGAGAAAGAAACATGGAGCCCAACATCTCGAGGTTCCAAATGCCTCGCATGTCACTTCCTAACCCTCCAATTGGGGGGTATTTTCATCATTTCAATACCTAGGGAAAAAAATAGCCACTAGAGGTATTCTGGTGCTTGTTGATAGGGTGCGTTATCGAGTGATATGCACACTACTCCGTAAGTGTATGTATGGATCATCAAGTAATAGTGTGTGTGAGTAGTGTTGTCGAATCAAAAAGGAGCAAATACTACTAGTACTAACTCTAACCTCGCTATCTAGCTAATACCCAAATTGTCAAGACAATTACACTAAACATCCAGAATGAAAAGAACTAAGGTCAAGAGTTTAAGAAGAAAATAACCAATGAGAGAAGAAGGTTCCCATATAAGATTTCACTTGGGAATTAAGAATTTAGATAATAGCAATTACTAAATATTAAACCCTAGTATTGTTGGACAAAAGAATTTAAAAAATATATTAGGTGCTCTCTCGAGTCACCCCAATACATACTCCTACGCTACTGTAGGATTGAATATCTTCTAATTCTACTTTCACACGATTGCAAAGAGATCTAAGAAATCTCTAATTAAATACTAGAGCTCTCGCTATGCGACTCTAATCAGAAGAACCACAAGTAGCCTATCTCTAGCACACACTCTTGATTCTCTTCATCTATCAGTGATCTCATAATGAATCTCTAAATCTAAATCATGCAAACAAAATGAAATAGCCACTCTCATTATGTTATATCAACAATATAAACATATAGATGAACCCAACAATCCAAAGGAAATCTATATTAAACATAATATGACAATGTAATCATCCTAAGCTACATCAAATTTGGACACCCAAGGAAGTTACGTCTGCATGGGATTCATGTTCATCTCATACCACAAGAAATAAAGCACTAAAAAACTAAGCATTGGAGAATAAACTCCCTGTCAATGTCTTCAATATAGGAATTGATGTAAGCTGATATCATCACCTTAGATCATCACTCCTATGACTCTTTTGAACTCTCTTTTCTTCCTTTAATTCCCCTCGAAACCTATGCCTTCATTCCCAAAAGTCATTTTCCCAAAAACTAGCCCTAAATACATTTTTCAGCTTTCTTTTTATACCAACAGGAATCAAGTAAGTACATGAGCAAGTACACGGGTGTGTATTTTACTGATGTAGATCTCTGGATAGCTTGAAACCAAGACTCCTATTGTACACGACCAAGTGTACACAACAATTTATATCTCTGAATGGTTTTGCTTCTTAGCTCTCGAGATGTATGGTCGTTTGTCTTGCTTCAACCCATATTCTACTCTGGACCATGCTCTTTAGATTTTTGGATGTACATGAGCACGCACATCATATGCATGGTTGTGTTCTTCTTGGGAGGACTTTAGACTAGGGAGTGTATGGTCATGTACATGGCCATATGCATGGTTGGTGTATTTCTCTGAATTTTAGCTTGTCGATACTTTAAATGATACACGGCAAGTACATAAGCATGTACTTTCCCTGTGTATTCCTATGAATGTTGTTTTGGACTTCATTTTGCTCCATATTTGGTACTTTGGCTCAAGTTGTGATTCTTTTGCCCTGAAAGTATAGATGGAACAAATAAGTACCAAATCATCCATAAAAATACTCTTGATGATCACTTAAGTGCAAAAGATAATCAATATGATATGTATGATATAGCACTTATCACTTGTGATGGGAATTAGATAGAAAAAATGAAAACACTGAAAAGGAATGATTTATTAGGAATATGCAAAATTGAAGGGATTGTTTGCGGATAATGAAAGTATAGGGGAACTATCTATCATATTTGGTTTCTTTTCTAAACATTAAAAGGGATTTTAAACCCACACTATTGTAATACATTGATCATATAATTAATTAATTCTTTATATCACTATCATGAACAAGTAATAATAATTGATTACTAATTTTAGAGGTAACATTGTAATGAATACATAATACTCTTTGAAGTATAAAATTATCACATAAGTAACTAAAAACAAAAAAAAAACCGCAACAAAAGAAAGGAAATCATGGTTTGAAAAAGAGGAATGCTATTTTTATATAATAGGTTTACCGAATAGCTTTCTAGAATGATGTGGATGCCAAGTTGGCATCCACATCATTCTTTCTCTTTCCTAATCTTTCTATTTTTTTTGAAAAAAATTTGGTTTCCTAAATCTTAAATTGCAAACCCCCTACAGGGGTTTTCGGCTTAAAGTTTATGATTTTGGGGTTTAAGATTTAAGGTTTAGTACTATGTATTTAGCGTTTAGATTTTTAAAATTTTTGGCATGGAGTTTTATAATATTTGAGTTTAAGATTTTAGACTTTTATATTCAGTGTTTTATAAAATTTTATATTTTCTAGAGTTTAGGATTTACATGGTTTGAATTTAAAATTTATGGGAAAAGAATGACATGGATGATGATGTGGGAGCCAACTTAGCATCCATTTCATTCGGAAAATCTATTTGATAAATCTAATATGTAAATATAGCTAGAATTGATCTTAAATATATATCTATATATATATATATATATATAAATATAGCCAATAAAAACTATATATAAAATATAAAAATGCCCATATATGTATACATTTAAAGTGGCATACCACATTTCACCTTTTCATCAATTATCAATAACAAAAGCTTAGCATTTCGACATATAGCCCATGCAGAAATCTAAAATTATATATCTGTTTTCTTGATGTTGTTCTTCTTAGAAAAGTTGTGATTGTTCATTTATTTTTTTATCATCAAATCAACTACCTATTATCATTTAATAATAATAATTAGAAAAATATATAATATCTTTTATACCCTTTTTGTGTACATCTATAAGTATTGACATCCAATTTCATATATAACATAAGGGATAACATATTTTTTAAAATTATGTTTTCATATTTCAGCTATCACATTTATAAAATAACACTATATGTATATAGTTAACAAACCACGAATCACGGACATGCGTGCAAGGACTTATATGTCAATAAGCTAAGACGCCATCAACATATATGTGGGCCCCACATGTTTTTTTTTATTTATTTCATTTAATTGTTTTGCATGTAAGGCTGTTACGGAAAAGGAAAAGAAACTTTCCTTTTTTATTATTTTTTTTCTCTTAATTTTTATATCTTATTAGGTTTTCAAACCCTAGCCGCCACCCTTTGTTTCTTCCGATATAGTCTCTCATTTGAACCAAGAAAGAGGGAGAGATCTTGCCTCTTTCCTTTTCTCTTTTTTTTTTTTTGGTGTGTGGTGCCGGCGGCGAGGATTGAGATAGACCTCTTCGTCAAGGTTGTGTTGTTATCGTTGGGAGGTAAGCGTGCTCTTCCTAGATTTAGGGCTTCCTAGATCTAGGGTTTCCTAGATCTAGGGTTAAGTGGTGTAATTTATCTCCTAGATCTTGTTGTGGTATGTAAATGTTTATTTAGGGATTAAGTGGTGAAATTCTTTTTATCTCCTAAATCTTGTCGTGGTATTACTACATATTCTTGTTTAGGGTTATGATATATGTTTAGTGGTTTGTTTATTGTAGGATAAAACCGGCCATTACACAGTGGTTTTTCTACATCGATTTGAGTGCTTCTTGTTGCCTTCATCATGCACAAATTCTTTATGTTTTAAAAACATTATTATTATTATTTTTGGGGAAAAATCAGAAAATTTTTTCAAATTTTGTTTTTCATTTGAATGTGGATTTGCAATTAGTGTGTTGGCGTCACTAAGCACACACATAATATATATATATAAATTAAATTGATAGGTTATAATGGCTTCATGATCTGTGTAGAGTTGTCCAAATCTTTATATATTGATAATATATATATATTCTTTTTATTATAATGAAGCATAGTTTTGTAATTTTTGTAATTATTATTTTATTAGTTATTAGAGTTCAGATGCTCATGAATTTTAATGATGATAATGTCATTAATTTTGTTTTTTTTTTCTAATTATTAGAAACTATTCATGTATGGTATTGGGTTGTTAAATGTTTAAGTGTTATGATAGTGTAGGAATTTGATCTACTATATATCCTTGTGTATTTTTAGTATGTTTAGCATCTTAATACCTTTGGGATATGCTCTCAATTATAGGGTATTTTGTGGAAGCCTAATTTCGTGGCGCTTATAGTTTTGATGTTAGCTATTCAGGTAAATAAACCACCTATAAATATTAATATATGATGTATTTGTGACACTTGTTAAATTGTTTTTGTTAAATTATTTCTTCTATTATTTGGTCACTTGGCTATCTTATTAGTAAATTATTATTTTTTTTCTAACATTGATTTCAGACTTATTTTTGTTTAATTCTCAGTATTATACTGTTTTTTTTAATTTGTCTAAAAATGTGAAAATTCTTGGATTGTTTGATGATTCAGTATTGGGTAAATTTCTATATATTATGTTTCACTAGGTTATTTCTTTTGAATTCCAAGTTATTTGTATGTATATATGTGTGTATATATATATATTAACTTTGGCTATTTATTTATTGTTATTGTTGATATAACTGGTTTAATTTTTGTAAGAAAAACGGGATCACCGGTATTTTTGTGTGGACAATGATTTTGGACCCAACATATTTTGTTATAGAAATTCATAGTCCCCAATTAACTGTGCAATAACCCTGTCACTGGGGGTTAAACACTGACCGTGTCGACACGTACTTCTGACATAGAAACTATAGTTTCACACCGTTCCGTCGGTGAAGAATAACGGCTTCTGATATTCTGGCTCGGGTCACCGAGGGTAAACCTATGAGTTCCGAAATCCGACTCGGGTCACCGAGTTTAAATAAATGAGTTATGATATTTTGTTTTGGCATTAGTTGTTTGGGGGACATATATGCTTGTTATTTTGGTGAAGTAAATATGTTATGATTTATTTCCAATTTCTGAATTCCACTTTGTTATTTATTCCGCTTTGTTACATTTTATATACTTTTAGAAACTATTGAACATTTTCGTGATCCCAATATTTTTAGTGATTGCTTACTGGGCTCCCAAGCTCATTAAGTTGTTCTCTCTATCTTTCAGATCAGGAGTAGAGTTGGGTGGTGGACAGTTTAGCGGGGTCGTTGAGCAAGTCGCCGCCTAGTTATATTTCAAGTTAATAAACTTTCTTTGTTGTGAACCTAGAACTTATGTCTTATGTTTAATGTCTTGTCAGACACTTGTTACTTGCTTCCATTATATATCGGGCATTGTACCTCTATGTTGTTTTTGAAAGTTAATGTATTTGTGAAAGGTTGTTTTATCTAGTGTGAGACAGGTTTTGAGGCCTTGCGTGCCTACTTGGTCACGACCTTGTAGGTATGCGGCCGTTTGTCAATGCTCTAGGTTCGGGGCGTGACAATATATATGTGTGTGTGTGTGTGTGTGTGTGTGTGTGTGTGTGTGTCACTACAAGAAAGTTACAATTTAAAACAGAATATTAGAAACGGAATTTATTCTGTTTGAACTTGCAACGGATTAGCAACGGAATAACAACCGTTTTGAATATGATTTTAATAACAACGGCTTACAAACAAGCATTTAAAAAATATGATTTATTAAAATTTTAAAAATTATTAATATATTATTTAAATATCATTAAATATTAAAAAAATATCCGTTTCTAATCCCTTTCTATTAGAAATGGATATAAAAATTAATATATTATTTAAATATCATTAAATATTAAAAAATATCCGTTTCTAATCCCTTTCTAATAGAAATGGACTAGAAACGGATTTTAAAATTAATATATTATTTAAATATCATTAAATATTAACAAATATTTAAATATTATTAAATATTAAAAAATATCCGTTTCTAGTCCCTTTCTAATAGAAACGGATTAGAAATGGATTTAAAAGTTAATATATTATTTAAATATTATTAAATATTAAAAATATCCGTTTCTAATCCGTTTCTACTAGAAAAGGGACTAGAAACGGATTTAAAAATTAATATATTATTTAAATATCATTAAATATTAACAAATATCCGTTTCGAATCCATTTCTAATAGAAAGGGACTAGAAACGGATTTAAGAATTAATACATTATTTAAATATAATTAAATATTAAAAATGGATTTAAAAATTAATCGTCTTTATGCTCTTCAATAAAATAAACTATTTATATATATTAGCTTTAAAAATTCAAATTATACATTTAACTTAATTTAGTTATTAATTTAGCCATATTATCTTTAAAAATTGAAATTATACATTTAACTTAATTCAGTTACACATTTTTTTATAATTTAAAAAAAACATTAAATATTTTTATGAGATTTGAAAACATTGTTGTTAGCTAAAGTTCATACTTAATACTAACATTAGCACCATTCTACAAAGCTAATGTTACAAAGCTTTTATTTGTGGTCTAATAACACCTTAAAAAAATCCTAACAAAACAATATTAATAAAAACTTAAATATTCTAACAGCCCTTTATTAAGATCAAAACTCCTCCCCGCTTCCTTTTCACTCGAGAGCGACCTCTCTCCCTCCCTCCATCTCGTTTTAGATCTCCTCCACCTCCTCACTTTTGCTTCCTTAAATCCCTTTGTCTCTAGCTGAATCCCTTCGTGGATTTTTCGTTTTCAATCTCACAGAGAAGGTATGCGATGATCTTTTGTCGGTTTCCATTTGTAGTGATCTCTTTGCACCGCATTTTTGTGCTTTTTTTATTTTTTTCCATGTAATTTCTTGATTTTTGATTCACTGTTTCTTTGTTGTGTTTTTTGGTTTTTGGAAATGCAGGTGTTGATTCGGTAAAAGATAGTGGTCTCGGGACCTCTGACTCCTGGACAGGTTTGTTTGATTTGATGTATCTACCTAAAGTTCTTCGCGTCATGGAATTTGAATTATTGGAATATTTGATGAATATTAGGTTTGTTTTGCCTGTTTTAGGATTATGCTGTTGTGATTTCTAGTTGTAGATTGTTTTGGCTGTCCGCGGTGCTTTTTTGGGGGTCTAGTAACATTTCCGATTTTGAGGTATCGGAAATGTGGTTAGGGTTTATGTTTTTCTTTTCTCCTTCTGATTTTTAGTGTTATTCGTTGTTCTAGTAGTGCTTCAATTGAAATTCGTTGGTGCAAACTTGGATTAGGGTTGTCCCATTCTAGTATCTTTGAGGAGTTCAATCATTAAGGGAATTTTAGGGTTCTAGAAGTTCAGAAATTAGGATAATGGTTTGTTCTATTGCGATAATGGTTTGGTGTTTCCTGTATTTGATGTGGGGGGAATGAATCTGAAATCCAGTTTTTCTTTGATCTTTTAGTGTGACTTGTGATAGCAATAGGGAATGATTAGTATTTTGAATCACTGAAGTATGCCTTCCAAATTGAGAATGTCTCGTTATGGTGTTTGATTGCTTTGTGGCTTTTTGGTTTTGAGAATTTCTATCTTAGAAAAACTGTTACGATGTATTCAGTAGTTACATTTCTATTGAATGATATTAAGGATTGATGCCATTATCATTTTCTTTTTCTTATTGTTTATTCATGATTAGGATTTTGGTTTATGGTAGTTTCTTTTTTCAATGCGGTGAAGTCTTTATCACAATAAATAGCAACCTTAGTTAGTTCTTGTGACTGCTTTAGATTTCAAATTTTTGTGCTTAGTCAAATGGTGTAGGTTCTCTCTTTCAAGTTTCTGTTGTGGATCATTTAATTGCTTCTACGTTCAAGAAGGGGTTCTCGTCTAAGCAACCAAACACAATATATATATAATAAATCTTTCAGTAAGGTTGTGGCAAGGAGGTCTAAACTCTAAAGCAAAGCCAATTACTAAGAGGGCCGTTTCAGTCTGCTTCTGGCCCGGCTCGAGGAGCTTGGTTCATTCTATGGAGCTTTCTCTGCCCATGATGGTCTCTGGGACTCTGCCATTCAAACCTTTCATGACCTCTTGGCAGGTCTAGATGTGGAGCATTGTGTTCATGAGGTATGAATCCACTACCCATCCTCTGTGTTCATAATTGTGATTAAATTTTTTTGTGGTTAATGGAGCTGCACAGCAGCTGAAACACTAATTGTGTGATACGTTAATGTAGATTTCAGAATAAAAATTCTTGTTTGCTGCTCATAGTTCAGTATATTAATGTTGAATTCTTAGGTCTCATGATCACTTGGCATGATAGGTTGGTTTGCATTTTCTGATATGTGACACTTCGCTTTTCATGCTGATATTTTTTGTATAATAGACACTTGAAAGTGAAAACTTGTTCGAAATTGAAACATAAGTCTGTATCATTTATAATGAAAATTTACATTCATTGTGTTGTTTTCATAGTGTTGGTCTAAAGTGTTAGTCCTTTTGTCTGAAGCTAAAAACACTGTGGCTGTTGTTATATGAAAAATTTAGCTGGGAGTTCATCTTTACTTAATCTCCTATGTCTTATCCCAGTCATCATCAAATTCATTTTGTCCAACTGTATTTCATATATTTGTTTATTTTACTAAATTTGAAACCTATATTCATTAGCAAAGTAAAGATCACAAAGATAGTATTACTGGTCCATATAGATAGTGTAGTGAAAGTAGTACCAAACACAGACATTGCCAGACTAAATTTATTTCTTAGAATCAAACTTTTATCAATCAACTTTAACTCTAACTGTTCATGCATTTGTAACCACCGTTGGCTCCAGTTAAAAAAGAAATGTTTATTTGATCATTTTCTGGTGTAGGTCAGGAGCATTTGGTTGGAATTGTCTGTTAAGTAAGAACATTAGATGACCGAGCATTCTACATATTTAAGTGAAGGTCTTGTAAAACCAGGCCTAAGAAAGTTTACTTTGGCAATTCATGTCATTTTATCCTGAACTTATTATTCTGTCTACATTTCCAAATGACAGATATTTTTCTTGAGTGTTGGATCTTCTTCTGTCATTTCCTTCTATACTGGCTATGCGAGGTATGCTTAATGTTGTCTGGGTCTTCTTTCTATGGTCATTTAATCACCTAAAATTATAGATACATTGAAATTAATTATCCGGTCTATCTGCATTTCCATATATATATATTTTATTTTTGGTATAATACCCTAGTTGGTCCCTCTACTTTTCTCTCTGTTCCTTTTTGGTCCCTCTACTCAGAAATGCTCCCGACTAGTCTCTCTACTTTTGAAAATGTGCCCACTTAGTTAAAAATGCTCCCAACTAGTCCCTCTACTTTTAGAAATGTGCCCACTTAATCCCTCTAAGTGGGCACATTTTTAAAAGTAGAGGGACTGGTTGGGAGCATTTTAACTTAGTGGGCACATTAAAAGTAGAGGGACTAGTCGGGAGCATTTCTGAGTAGAGGGACCAAAAGGGAAGAGAGAGAAAAGTACAGGGACTATTTTGGTGATTATAGCTTTATTTTTCACTATAGTAGCCTAGTACTATAGTGAAAAATAAAATGATAGTGGGGCATATCACACTGTTTACTTCCTGAGGAGAAATTTTGAAGATCTTACATTATTGTTTAAGTATCTGAGATTTTATTATTTTCTTAATTGTTTAGCATCCATGAGAGTGACAGGTTAGTACGAGTATGCAAGAAAACAAGAGAAACTCTTAAGTTCTCTTTTTATGGATTTTGGGTGCAAAATTAGAGATATGGAAGCTACCCCTGCCGACACCAATTTTCTCTAATCTTTCTTTATTAGGGGCCATTTGGTTCGCGGTAATGTAGAAGGATTACCATGTGTTACGTGGTAATCTGAAATTATTACCACGTTTGGCATTGTATTAGTGGTAATCTGTATGGTAATATCACATTACCAACTTATAAATATTACTAAGAAAGTGGTAATCCTATTACCACCAAATTTGGTGTCTATCTTGGATTACCGTTTTAATCTTATAAGTTTTTATATTTTAACAAATTGGTTACCATGAAAACTAAAGTAATAAAAGTTCCCAACCAAACATGGTTATATTAAATTACCGCAATATTCCCACCCATATAACATTCCTACTCATATTACCATGGTAATCTCATTACGTGGTAATACGTCATTAACACGAACCAAACGGCCCCTTAGTGTTATCCTTGGATAGATTAATAAGAGTGCATTTAAAAAAGAGTATAAAAATATGGAGTATATTTTTTTAATAGCCAGATATACGAAGGGGTAAAGAGAGGTTCTCTTGCGTTGGACTCTTTCAAATTTGGCATTAAAAATTTAATTCACATTGACTATGAGCGCATATAACAAGAGTATAAAAAGATTAGTATAATTTTATAGATTTTATGGTGATGTGGGGCTGGTTGCGATTAATGTGCACATATCCCCATCCCAAATGGCAGCTTGTTGAAACGTGGAGATCAAGTAGTAGCTATAAATGATGTCGCTACTCCTTCTTGAATACTATACTCTTCAGTATATAATACTCCTAATAATGTAATAATGCCATTTTATTAATTAATTTATTTGTTTATTTGGTTTAGTGTTGGCAATGTAAAGAACTTTCTGATAAGAAAATGTTGAGATAAAGAAATGATTGAGAAGAATATATTCTTCATAATTTTATACCTTGTAATATATTATGACTTGCTTTGACACGGCTACAAAGACATTATTTTTTTTTGGGCAGTGGATCACAGTTGGAATTTAGATACTATAAAGATCAAATGATAACAAAGAGAGGAAATTGTCAGATCTTAATGACCAGGTGTATTTTTGCAATAAAAAGGTAAAAAGGAATTAAAAAAATGAGCTTAGTTGCTGCTTGATTGAAATATTGGTCTTTCCCACACTGTACTGAATATGTATGTCTGTTGTTGATGTATGTAGTGGTAGTCTGCTTTAGAGAAAGAAAAAGAGAGAGAGAGAGAGAGAGAGAGAGAGAAAGGGTGGTGGGGGAATAAAGGCAAAACTTGTGTCTGCAGAAATCCCCAGAACCCACAAAAGCGAGAGAGAGAGAGAGAGACCTTGCTTTGTTGATTCTCTCACTTCACTATAATCATTGCTACAATTCATAGTTCATAGCCTTCACAGCTTCGCACAATCATTTCGTTTCAGTTTGTTTGCCACCTCACTCTAATGCTTCTGCTGCTACAATTAATTGTTTAGCATATCACACTGTTTAGCTCCATGTGTTTCTAGTTCTATTATAAAAGAATAATATTTTAGATTAATTTATATATTATCTATATATAGCCAGACTAGATTTCAACTTTTATTAGGAATTTGACAATGTTGGAGCCTGTAATTATCAGAGAAAATACTGTTATTAGAAAAGCAGTTTTTGTTAACGAAATAAAATTTTTTTTTACAATTGCTCAACTAATAAAAGAATCTTAGTAAATTAATTGGTTAGTAATTTTTTTATGATGTATTTATATCTTTAAAAGTTTTAAATGGACAGTTATGGTTATATATCTAATTTTTTTTTTAAAAAAAAATTGCACCTATAACTTCATAAAAAAAATTTGCAATATCTTACTTGTGATTTGGGTTTGGTTTACTTGTTTGTTTATTTGTTTAGTGTGGTTTGTGACACCAATATCCAGCTTAGGACGTTATTTTTTATAGTTTACATTTTATTATTATTTTTTTTTTAAATTTGGACTATTAAATCTTCATCGCCAGTTCATGTTGGAATTGAGCATTGTTCAGTCTATTCTGCCTTGTTTTCACTGTACATGAAATTCTAACCATTTCCTTTGTGTTGCAGTTTTATTTGCATTTCGTGCGATTTGATGGGGCGAAAGTAGTTGAGTTCTCAATTGTTTGTTTCTAAAGAGAAGATATCACCTCTTTCCTGTGAAAATCATATTTGTTTTTTGCTTTCTTAATTGCTAAATTGCATGATGTATTTCTTAAAAGGATCTTGTTAACAAATTATTGCACAAGTGAGCTATATAAATGGACAAATTATTGATGTTTGAAATAGTTATTCTAATGGGTAAATTGTACATGTTTAGTTGATATTAGCTAACAACTTAGCTTTTATATGACCATTTTATTCTCATTTTTTGTTTGTTTTTTAGTTAATGAATTTAAGGGCTAATGATATAATGAGTATGTTGATTGATTTTACATTTTTGGCATATAACTATTAGTAACATGTCTGCAAATAGGAGTTGGATGTATGCTAGGCTTAAGGATGCACTTTTGAATCCCAAATTTCTTGCAAGGAATAAATGAGTTCATCGATTTCGCAAAAATGCATCCAGAATGTGTGGATGGTATCAAAATTAAGTGCCCATGTAATCATCACAAGTGCCAAAATCGAGCTTTTCACATGGAAGACACTGTTAGATATCATCTTATGAAGTATGGATTTGTACCGTACTACTATTTGTGGAGCGTCCATGGAGAACCTTCTATGTCTGATAGTAGTACTCATGGACAAGATATGGGAAATGAATTAGTTTTGGGTGTTGAACCACTATCGCAAAATCTATGCCAACAAATGGTCATGGACGTTGCAGGTCCTAATTTCTCTCATACTAACACAGAGGAACCTCCAAATGCAGCGGCTCAAATATTGTTTGAAATGCTAAGAGCTGCTAATCAGGAGGCGTGGCTAGGTTGTGAAAATCATTCACAATTATCGGCTGTTGCAAGAATGTTAAACATAAAAGCAGAACATCATTTGACAGAGAGATGCTTTGATAACTTTTGCCAATTTTTGAAAGAATTATTACCGACTAATAATGTAATGCCAGATAACTTCTACAACACAAAAAAGTTAGTCCAAGGATTGGGCCTAACAATTAAGAAGATTCATTATTGTCCTAATGGGTGCATGATATATTGGGGAGAAGACAGTGAATTAATGAGTTGCAAACTTTGTGAGTTTCCTAGATATAAGCAGCGAAGAGTTGGTTCATCTAAAAATAAAAAAGAATATCCCATACAAGAAGATGTACTACTTTCCTTTAACCCCAAGGCTACAAAGATTGTATGCATCAAATGTGACAACAAAAGAAATGAGATGGCATGCAGAACATGAGCCAGAAGAAGGGGTTATGCGTCATTGTTCTGATAGCCCTGCGTGGAAGCATTTCAATAGTACCCATCCCTCATTTGCATCAGAAAATCAAAATGTAAGATTGGGATTGTGTACTGATGGATTTCAACCTTTTGAGCAGTCAGGTCAACAATATTCTTCTTGGCTAGTAATACTCACTCCATACAATTTACCCCCTTCTATTTGTATGAAAGAGGAGTATATGTTTTTGACTATAATAGTTCCTGACCCTAGAAATCCAAAGGATATGTTGGATGTGTATTTGCAACCCCTAATTGTAGAATTGAAGCATTTGTGGGAAGTTGGCATTGAGACTTATGATGCATCAAAGAAAAATAATTTTCAGATGCGTGCTGCTCTTATGTGGACCAAAAGTGATTTTCTAGCATATTCAATGTTGTCTGGGTGGAGCACTGCGGGTAGGACTGCTTGTCCATATTGCAAACAAGATTCAGATGCATTCACTCTAACAAAAGGTGGGAAACAATCTTGGTTTGATAATCACCGTAAGTTCTTACCTTATAATCATCCATTCAGAAAAAACAAAATAGCTTTCCGGAAAAATAGAACAATAACAAAGATAGCTCCAACTATCCCATCTGGTGATGAGATCTTGAAAGAAATAGAAGATTTGGGCTTGAGGAGTGTTGTAGATTCTTGTGCACGTGAGATTAATAGCCGCATTGCTAGGATCTGTGATTGGAGAAAACAGAGCAATTTTTGGGAGTTACCTTATTTGCAGACAAATCTCATTCGACACAATCTTGATGTTATGCACATTGAAAAAAATGTGTTTGATAATATAATCAACACTGTTATGAATGTGGAATGGAGGAGTAAAGATAATACTAAATCTAGAGAAGATTTGAAGGAATTCTATTGTCGATATGCCTTAGAAAAAGATGATGCTACCGGAAAATATCAGAAAGCTTTTTGGTATGAATCGCCATGACTGTCATGTCTTTATGCAGGGATTACTCCCAATAGCTTTTCGGGAATTGTTTCCATCAAATGTTTGGCAGGCATTAACAGAAATGAGTAATTTTTTTAGAGAGCTCACTTCGACTGTACTCCAAGAAGAAAAAATGTTAATGCTTAATGAAGAAATTCCTCTAATTATTTGCAAATTAGAGCGTATATTTCCCCCAAGCTTTTTTGATTCAATGGAGCATCTTCCGGTGCATTTGGCTTATGAAGCATGGATTGCGGGTCCAGTACAGTATCGATGGATGTATCCATTTGAGAGGTAAAACCTTTAAATTGTTGTTGTACACTCTCTGCTTAAATCAAATCAATTGACTTATTAAATATACATATAAATTTGCAGATATCTCAGAAAAATGAAAAAGAATGTGAGAAATAAAGCAAGAGTTGAAGGCTCCATATGCAATGCCTATTTAGTTGAGGAAGCAACATCATTTTGCGCACATTATTTTGAACCACATGTAGGGACAAGACATCGAAAGATACCCCATAATGATGATGGTAGAGAAGATGCAGAAGAACATTTTGGCAACTTATCAATTTTCATACGTCCCGGTAGAACATTGGGAAAAGGAAAAATAAATATCTTAATGAAGATGAATATACAGCAGCACAAATGTACATCTTATTAAATTGTCCAGAAGTGCAACCATTCACCAAGTATGACTATGTTTTTTTGTTAAGAAGATTACATACTTCACCTCTGCCTATATACTAATATAAGGTTCTATTTCAATGTATCAGGATCTTTGTTGATGAGTTAATTGCAGAGAATCAGCACATTGATGATAGACATGTTGATGAAAAAATAGAACATGAATTTGCAACATGGTTTCACCAGTTTGCTCATGATCCTTGCAAAAGCATTTCCAACCAATTCTTGAAGGACTTATCAAAAGGTCCATTAAGGAGCTATAAGTCTTACAATGGGTGCATTGTAAATGGCTACAAATTTCACACAAAAACTCATTGCTCAAATACTGCAACAATAAATA
Organism: Dioscorea cayenensis subsp. rotundata; assembly: GCF_009730915.1. Taxonomy (NCBI): domain Eukaryota; kingdom Viridiplantae; phylum Streptophyta; class Magnoliopsida; order Dioscoreales; family Dioscoreaceae; genus Dioscorea; species Dioscorea cayenensis. The sequence continues at coordinate 11,732,678 of NC_052488.1, read as the reverse complement.
GTGGTGTATGTGTAAAGGGTACGAATTATACTATAGATGAAAGTGACTACTATGACCAATTAGTTGAGGTTTTATGCTTGGAGTACCCGGGATTACCAATTAAACGAACAATCTTGTTTAAATGTGATTGGTTTGATCCAACACCGAAAGTGCGTACAAAATGTCATCAACAATATAAACTTGTGGATGTCAATCATAAGTGGTTCTTCAACAAATATGAACCATTTGTTCTTGCCTCCCAAGAAATTCAAGTTAATTATGCCACATATCCTAGTTTAAAATGTGACAAGGCCGACTGGTGGGCAATGTTCAAAGTAAAAGCTAGATATGTTATAGAGCTTCCTAAACAACTTCAACTGAAGACATCGACAACATCTGAAGAACCTTTTCAGCAAGATGAAATGGAAGTTTCATCTATACAAATCAATGTTGATGATGAAGAACAATCTCTAAATGATCGAAGTGGAGAATTGATTGAAATTGATGATGAAGACGTTGAGGTTGAAGATGATCCTATATTTGAATCCAAAAGCAATGATGAAGATGATGAGTTTGATGAAATTGAAAGTGGTAGTGAATAAATTAAGGTAATATATTTTATAAAACTTCTAAAAGTAATGAAACGAATAATATGAAACGAATAATAATAATAATAACATAAGTTGCTTTTTAGTTCCTTTTGATATGTATTTGTATATTTTCTTATATAACAGTACTTGTTCAAGAAAAATGAGAGGGAAGGGTTGTAAAGGAGGTCCAAGTTACAGAGGTCCATCCGATAGTTTACATTCGATAGCACGTGATGCTCCAGCTCTAGTTACTTCTGCACCGAATGTATTGTCACGACCATTACCTCCATTTATTGCTAATGCTTGTGTGGGATCATCATCATCTTCTGCTTCTACTCCTTGTGCTAGTGGAGGGGTTACCCCTAATGGCGAGCCTACTATGCATGCTAGAGATACCCTGACATCATCCATGGATTGCTTGCCCCTTACTATTGATGAGTCAAGAAGACCACACATAAAGCTAGTGAATGGAATGTGAGTATTAAAATTGTTATATTTTTATGTACAATTGGTAATGATGAGGTATTTAATTTATTCATTATCTTTGTATATTTGTAGGTTGCATCCCTCAGATGTCTGTGCTCAAAAAATTACATTCATCTTTAAGGAAAGAATGGATGAGAATGGATACAGTTGGAAGAATGTCTCTAAGGAGACAAAAGACTTCTATTGGAATGAAATTCAGGTAGATTTATATAATATTTAAAATAAATTTGTTTGCTTATATTTGTAATATTTATTGAATTTGTAAATCCTTAACATGTTGGTAAAAATAAATAATTGATGTTGTTTGTGAGGATAAATAAATTGTAACGTTAATTTATCCTCACAAACCTAGAGATTATTTGTGCATAAGTATTATGTCATCTACATCATTCAAATATTATTACTTAGTTAGTACTTAAATTGGTAATTGTTAGTGAATTTGAAAATCATCATCATGATTGTTTGGATGTTGGCAAAGCACGTAATTGATGTTGCTTGTGGAAGTAAATTTTATTGAATTATTAATTATATAGTGTCGTTTTTCATAATTAAGATCTTATTGTTAGTATTTTACTATAATTATAATTAGCAAAACATTAGTAGTTTAATATAAAACATTGGTTAGTATTTTAAATCGATAATTATATATAATATGTATGTTTGTTTATGTTAAACTACATAAATTCTTTGTGTGGGATGAATCAATGTTATTTGCTATTAAGATGGCATGGCAACGTAAAGCTGCCAAACGATATAGAGCATTGATGTGTAGTTTGAGAAAGGGGAAAGAAAAATCAATGCATGTGTCTGACTCTGCATGGAAGACATGGACCGAGGCATGGAATTCCCCGGAATTTAAAACTCAGTATGAGAAAGCTACAGCAAACCGACTCACTGAGATTGCAGGACCTGGATTTGGTATATCCTGACACTCAGGAGGTTCCATTTCTCATGCTTCCCATGCGGATAGATTGGTAATTTGTTTAATATTTATATAAATGTGCTTTTAAATTATAAAGAATATTTTTGGTGCTAATTGTAACAAAATTCAATTTGTTGTATTATTCTAGCGATCGAGGCTTTGACGTGATCCTCGCCCTTTTGAGCTTTTTGAAGTAACTCATACAAAGAAGGATACCTCCATGCTTGTTGATGTACGTGCTCAATCTGTTAAGGTAAGCGGAACAATTTTTTGTGCGGTTTTTAATTATAGACTTTCTCTACAATGTTATTGTGAGTTTATATTTGGTTGGTTTAAGAATAATATTTAATGAGTTGAGTTAATTGATGTAGAATCGCTATCTAGAGCTTGTGGAGCAAGCATCTCAAGCACAAGAAGGGCATGACGAGCTTCCTATTGTGGATGAAACAGCTTTGTACTATGAGGCTGTTGGGGAGGAAAGAAAAGTCGGGTTTATGGAATAGAGTCCTAGGCGTGTATCGTTTATCCACATTCATCTTCGAGTTTGTCCACAGGTTCATCATCTGAGGCACTATATGCTGAGGTTAGAGATTTGCGTCAAACTCTTAGTCAAGTCCAAGATCGTGAGGAGAGGCTTTAACAGACACTTGACCAAGTCCAAGATTGTGAGGAGAGGCTTCAACAGACGCTTGGCCAATTACAAAATAATAACATGGAGCTTCAACAAAGTTTGCTTGAAATGAAAGAGGAGAGGGACCAATATCGTGCAGAGATGATGCGTCAAATGAAGGACATGATGATGAGTTTTGAGAGGAGGATTCTTCAGCAGTCACAGTGTACCACACAAGACTCACAACCAGTTACTGACGATCATGATGTTGACTTATAGTTGTATTTGTCATATACTTATTATTTTGTGTTGAACATATATACTTAAATATTTCTTTTTGTATGAATTAATGAGTTTATCTTATTTGTTAGTGTTCTAGGTTAAAATTTTATGTAGCAGGTTTTAAAAAAAAAATTAGGGATATAATTTTTATTTTATTTTATTGACTTAAATGTTAGAAACGGATTAGAAACGGATTTATTTGTTTGAATATTGTTTTTTAATTTTTAAAAAAATTTCGGAATGGATTAGGAACAAAAAAGCTATTGTTTCTAATAGGGGAACAAAAATAAAACAGAAAATATTCCGTTTGGAATCTGTTTATATTTTTATAACTTATAACAAATTAGCAACACATCTTATTCCGTTTTAATTTTTCAAAAATTAGAAATATAATGCTTTATGTTTCCAATCCGTTTCTAAATTTAGCAACATAATATTTTCCCATTTCTATTTAAATTAGAAACAAGGGTATTCGAAACAGATAAATTCCGTTTCTAATCCATTGCTAAAGTGAATTAGCAACGGATTAGAAACGGAAAATACTGTTTCTAAACAGTAATTTTTTTGTAGTGTGTGTGTGTGTGTGTGTGTGTGTATTATATACATAATTAAAGAAAATTAGCTGTGGAATGAGTTTTAATGTATTTAAGTAAGGAATAAATTTAAAAATTTGTGATGATTTATAATCAAAGAGAAGGTTTCTACTAGGTAATATAATTGCTACATTATATACTTACTTATCCATAAAATGGGCTGGAACAGCTTGGTGATAACATCGAGGAGAAACAACTTGTCCTAAACTAAGATCAAACTAACAAGACAAAGCCACAATATGGAGGGTGATGTGCGCCTTATCTTTACTCCCGATGGGCAAACAGTCTGTGTGCCAGTTTGTTACTCTCCTTTCCCTAACAAGTTTGGTAATGAACAAGTTTGACTATTTGATGATGGTGAGGAGGAAGACATTAATTTGGCATTGCTATTATCCATGTTGTTCAGGGATTTAGAGGAGGTGACAGAGGATCTTTGTCTCCCTCGAAGGACATCTCTCTTTTCTCTTCCTCAATGGTGTGCTTAGATCCGGCAAACTTCTTTACAAACATGGTCAAGGAGTTTCACTCCCATTTCTTTGATCCTAGGCAGTTTCCCTCCCATGCGTCTCCCAATGAGAGTTATTTGATCTACAAACTCCATCATCATGATGCCATTGGAAAGTTTTTAGGTCACTTCTTCTCAAAGATTCTGGCAACCATTTCCTTGTGTTCCAGAGAGAGCTTGAAAACTATGTGCCTATTCAAAAGGATATAGTGGAGGAGATTAACTCCCGTGCCTTGCAACCGAGCTTCACACACGAGATTTCCAAGGAGAACAGAGGTAAGGGCCTTGGGAGTACTGCCATTCATCTAGCCCATCCAACAATGACTCAATATGTCCTAGTGCAGGTTATTGGTTCTATTCTAACATGGTTGAGGTCTTCAAATCCCACCATGTTCATCTAGTGATTGGAGAAACAAACGGCACCGGACCATCTTGAGGTCATGACACAAATAGTGGATTATCCACTAGTCTAACTGAAGAGCATAGGGCGGTCACCCATCTGATGAAGGCATGATAATGCACAAGAGGCGTGCCCAGTTCTTACAGGAGGCCATACTTGTGTGTCGAGTGCCCATTTGGAGAGAACACCACATCACAAGTGGTTTACGTGAAGTGCTCGTCTGCTTAAGAGACATGCGCCCACGAATGATGGCTGGTTTGTAAGTAATTTAATGACCTTACTCATCCAATTTATCGATCCAAAGGATGGCTCATCAAGAAGTGAGCACCGAATATGCGACGTTGTATCGTGTTATTAAGAAACTATTTGGTTTGCATGTAGTGTTGGTCCAAGTAGGCATCTAGTTACATGTGGAGAGGGTTTGCCCCATTCGGTTTCACATACGGATGGCAACGGGTCGGGTTGGGTGCAAGTTTTGCTATACCCACACCAGCACCTACTACCCTGCCCCCATACCAGAACCCGACGGGTTTTCAAAATCCCAAACCACTCCCGCACCCAACAGGGAATAGAGTACCCATGGAGATACCCACTCCACCATAGCCCTATTTAAAAATATTTAAAATGAAATTAAAATACCAAGTAGAAATTAAAAATGTCAATCCAAAATCATAGTTTTTTTGTTTGAATGAACACCATAGAGTAGGAATCAAAAATAGACATTCAAAGCAACACAAAATAGACATTCAAAGTGAATAGAAGAAGTGCAAGAACAATTTGCTCTATAGAACAAGAATGAAATTCATACATGTCTTCATGATCTCAATGTCACACCCTGACTCAGAGACCATTCAAAGTAGGAATTGAAAATATACATTCAAAGTAACAAAATAATGTTTGAGTAGGAATTGAAAATTTCAATCCAAAAGCATAGCTTTTTTCATTGCCTGTTATCCACATATCTGTTATAATTGCCACTCTTCCTTCATTAGTGTCCATCAATTTTAATGACACTTTCAATATCATAAATTTTTAAAATTCCTTTCTTCATGTTGTTTTAAGAAGGAACTTTGAATAGTGGTTAAAGTGTGAATGAATATTTTTTAAAACCGAGATGATCCACTATCAAAAGTGGATATTCATGCATAATGATTGCTGAGCTAGCTCCTTCTTTGCAAATTTTGGATCATAAATTATAGTTGCCATTTCTTGTTTGCCTTTCACCATCTCGAGTTTGATAAGTTTCTGCCCTCTTAGGCTAATATTCCGTTGGATACATTATTGCATATTTAGGTGCAATTGCTTCGTTCCATTCTTTGATTTCCTGCCAAGCAATTTTTTACGATAATTACATTGAGCTTTGTCCTCTCCATTAACTTGAGTCTTTTTTAAATGACTCCACACAATACTTTTAGCTTTCCACCTTGTGTAGTAGACTATGTATAATCTCATGCACCCTCTTCAATGCCATGTTCATTTGGAAAAGAACCTTCACGATTAGGACTTTCAATTTCATTTGAATGGGTTGAATTCCCAATTGGATGTGATCTTGATTTATGAGAACCAATATCGTCACCCATCTACAAAAAAAAAAAATTAAAATTAAAATTTAAAGTTTGAATTTTCATAATTTTATTTAATGCCAAGTTCTCTACAAGATGCTCTACTAAATAACTAGCACATCATTAAATTTAATTAATTAATATGTAAGATTGTGACCACACATCAACATGTGAGAGTGTAGCAAAGAAACATTAAAAGAAAATGATAAAAGGCACCCAAATCTTAGGAATAAATCCTAAACTGTTTAGATTATCAACAATAAGCAATCTCAGGTGTGAATTTCAATAGCATGCCCATCAAAGAAACGGAAACAAATGAATTAAAGTAACAAACAGTGAAAAGCAAGGAAAAGGCTTTAGATAGATGATCAATACTAGGCATCACTCAAAATAACTAAACCAAATCAAATATTCCAACTTTAAAGTAAAAAAATCAAAAACAAGGTTTTGGATCAAACTGCCTTGTCAATACACATTAAACATAGAAATACATAATTGCAAAATCATTCGTACAACATCAAAAACAAAATGTCAAAACTTGGAACCAAAGTGTATAGCCCAGTAACACTATAAGAATGCAAATCACACCAAACTAAAGAAAAAATACACACAAATTCAGAAGATAACTTTGATTGGGAGGATAATTAGCACCAAAAAATCTCATAAAACAATCTCATTTTCAGTTTTCAAAAAAAGAAACAGAAAAAGGCAAAGCCTTTCCCGCCAAAATTGAAACTTTAACAAGAAGCTAAACTAGAAAAATTGTACAAACACGTTGAATCTCTCTAACTAGAAGATAGAGAAAAAAGAACAATGAAATTCAGAGTCCATAGTCCACGGACTTACTGATAGAGGATGAAAGCCCTTTGGCTGATGTATGAAAGGTGGAAGCGGAAGATAGATGACATTGAAAAGAAGTATGAAAGGCAAAAGCTTGGAGAGAGACCTAATGTGGTGGAGGAGAAGATTGTTGCAGTTGGAGAGAAGCGGAAAGCTTTGGAGTTCATACTTGGTGAAGTAGATGGCGGTTTCAGAGAAGGAGGAGAAGGTTGTTGTCGTTGGAGATAACCTTTTAAGGATGGTGGTTTAGGACTTTCTGGAGAAGGAGATGAAGGCGTTGATGAAAATGTTTGACTGTTATGAGACTTGGGGAGATTGATAGGGTTTGGTTTTAAAAAAAAACATAACAAAAGAATTGAATATATATATATATATATATATAATTGTGTATATTTGTTAATTGAATTTTGGGTCGGGTTCGTGTTCAGGTCGAGTATCAGGAATCCCATACCCACACCCGCACCTGCTTTATATTAGTCAGGTTTTACCCGAACCCGACCCAAAACCAGATCAAACCAGGTTTTTCCCATCAAACTCGGATCGTGTAGGATCAGGTTTGGGGATTATTGCCATCTCTAGTTTCACATGCTAAGAATAACATGCAATGTGCACTAATTGAGTCCGGGGCGTTAGAATTGCCAAATCATGGGCTAACCCATCACTCTAAGGGCCGTGGGCTAGAATCATAAACTAATATTGAGGGCCTTAACCAACTCCAAAAAGGAATTGCATTCAAAGACAACCATTACTCTTTCTGAAGTCTTATTTTCGATCCTAGCCTATATCATGATCCCACTCAAAGTAATGATACTGCAGCCTTTGACAAAATCCCATATTCTAGTCTGCAGCAAGTGGCAATTTTCCAGTTGTGTTTGTTGTTTGATTCCAAAGAACGACTCTGATTACTTGGATTAAGACCAAGCCCATCTAACTCAATTGACCTAGTCAGGTGTTGTGATGACTAGGAGGGTGAGAAGGCTTATGGCAAAAACCTAAAGGGGAAATTTATAGAAGTTCAAGGGGGCATCACTAATGATCACATTGACTGGCTATCCACATACCAACTTGGAGATGATGATCACTCTTCAAAGGACTCTGAAACAGACCTTGTTGAAGAGGTTAGAAGCATGTTCCATGACTTTAACAATGCTATTGATTCTATTGATGTGGCAAATCTTTTTCTAGCTCAAGGTGGATAGAGGAGGCAGGGTATGTGGCCCCTCCCTTGCGATCAACAAAGAAGAAGGGAACTAGCACCCCTTCCCTTAAAGTGCCCGCATCCAAGAGAACGAAGCTGGAGGACTCAGCTGTTACAGCTAAGCGGAGCCTAAAGTTCCTAGATTACCATTTGCTCTATCTGACAAGACAATTTAGTTAGGGGCTTTGTGGTTTCTACCGGCCATTTCCCTTTTCACCTTTTGTTGTTATTTTTCCTTTCCCTTTTGTTGTTGTGTTTCCCCAATTGTTTTCTTTTTTTTACTTCTCCTCTTCTCCCTTTCTTGTTTGTTGATTTCTACTCCTAGTGGGCTGCTTCTTTTTTGTGTATGTTATTTTGATATTTTGTGTTGTCTTTATTTTTGTATTCTTATTGAATGGATGTTAGTGGTTTATTTACTTTTTTTCAGCGAAATAAAAATTATATTTAAAAAAAAAAAAACAATCCCATTCTTAAAGCTCCAAAATTTTATTCAATTCATATTAATTATATGAAGAATTGATATAAAAATCCTAAACATAAATATTCTATCAGTGAAAATGTTCTTATCCAAATATTTAAAAATGGCAATCATAACTTGCCAGTGACGAGCATGAAAAGACTTCTCACCGAACGCAAACAAAACTCGACCGCCCTCTCAACTTGTTTATGATGAATGCTTGCAAAGTGAACAAGTCCTTTTCCCACCTACACACTTTTGGTGATGATATAAACTTCCAAGTATCAGAGCAGCTCACCAAACCTCATGTTTCTTCCTTTGATTCCCATCTAAATTATCTGCTCAAACGTCAGAGTAGGAGTCCATCTTAATCATACAGACCCTCTTCTCACCCACAATAACTTTGAGTTTGCCTCAAGAAATTCTTCATCAGAGATATATATAAGGTCTTCGCCCTTAATCAATGATTACGTACTGTTGTTATAATTCAAAGATCAGAATGGAAAAGATAATTAGTATTGTTGTGCCATTGCTTTGTGCCTTGATGGTTTGTTGTGAATCAATTGAAAGAGGTTTCAGAGTTGATCTAACTCATGTTGATTCAATGGGGAACTTCACAAAGCTCCAACTCCTCCAACGTGCAGCACTAAGGAGCAAGCATAGGATGTCAAGATTGGTTGCCAAAGCTGCAGCCTTATCTAGCACAGACACAAGCAAGTCATTCAAATCACCCGTGCATGCAGGTAATGGTGAGTTTCTCATGGATCTAAGTATAGGCACCCCAAGCTCCCCATTTTTAGCCATCCTTGACACTGGTAGTGACCTTATATGGACTCAATGTAAACCTTGTGTTCAATGTTTTCAACAACCAACTCCTATATTTGATCCGTCCAAGTCCTCCACATACTCTAAACTTGCATGTTCAAGCAATCTTTGCGAAGCCCTTCCCACATCTTCATGCAAATCTGACTGTGAATACCTCTATACATATGGTGATTCATCATCGACACAAGGAGTTTTAGCAAGCGAAACCTTCACCTTTGGCTCATCAGGTGCGTCAGTTTCGAACATCGGTTTCGGCTGTGGTGATAGTAATCAAGGCAGTGGTTTTTCACAGGCTTCAGGCCTTGTAGGACTTGGCCGGGGTCCATTATCTCTGATATCACAACTTGAGCTTGGAAAGTTCTCCTATTGCCTTACCTCGCTTGATGATTCTAAGAAAAGCCCGCTACTTTTTGGATCAGATGCAGAACTAAAAGGAAGTGCACCTCAATCAACACCACTAGCAATAAATCCTTCACAACCATCCTTCTACTATCTAACCCTAAAAGGAATAACTGTTGGTGGAACCCTTCTAAAGATTCCAAGCAGTACATTTGCACTAAATAGTGACGGGACTGGTGGATTGATCATAGACTCAGGGACTTCCATCACTTACTTAGAAGAAGCAGGATATAAACAAGTGAAGAAGGCTTTTATCTCTCAAGTGAAACTCCCAGTAGCTGATGGCTCAGATGTGGGTCTTGATCTCTGTTTCTCTTTGCCTTCTGATACATCATCTGTGGAGGTTCCAAAGCTGGTTTTCCATTTTGATGGTGCTGATCTAGACTTGCCAGGGGACAACTACATGGTTCTTGATTCTAGCACAGGCTTGCTGTGCTTGACAGTAATGGAATCAAATGGATTGTCCATCTTGGGAAACTTTCAGCAGCAGAATATTCAGATACTTTATGATCTGGACAATGAAAAGTTGTCTTTTGTTTCAGCACAATGCGATCAGCTGTGATTTTTCCCCCCTGTTATTTCTTTGTTATCTCGTTTGCTTTTCTTCCTGCTTGTGCATAATTAATGACTGTGTTGTATAACTGATTTAGATTGTGATGAGATTTTTTTTTTTTTTCATTTACGATAGTGAAGAAATAAGATGTTGAGAACATTACGATTCTATTGAAGTTCTCATCCATATTATTATTCTTTTGTGGCTTATCTGCAAAAGTGTAGAAGCAAGAATGACTTCTTCTATTCATAGATATAAAGATTATACATACACGCACAACACGTCTCTCTGATTGATAAGACATATTATGGGTGGAGATAAACTCGAGGGACTATAATATATGTATATATTAATGTTTTACGGAAAAACTCAAAATTCCGTGAGAAATGCCGTCTTTTTCAATGCATTCTGAACAAAAATTCCGTCACTGAAAGCCTCATCAGCAACGGTATCTCCAGCAACATTTTCATCAGATAAAATACATAACTTGTTATAACACATGTTTAAAATTATATATTAACACTTCCAATTTATTCTTTTTTTTATCTTCTTATCTTTCAATCTTAGATAAATAGAGAATACGACTCTTCTCATAAAGTTTGGGAGACCTAATAAACATTTGATGAACAATACTACTATAGTTCTATAATGCCATAATACCACGGCATGAGGAATTCGACCTAGCACACTCCACTCACCCATTATCACACCTCGTACCCGGCTCGTTGGACCCAGTGCATAGACAAACGGCGGCAAACACACATGGCGTAAACCTCATAAGCCTGCAATACCTCAGAACCTGATTCAGAGCAGATAACTTATAACAAATCAACTGAGTCACTCGGTTACGGTCTCTAGAGTACATATTACGGGGATGCAAAAAGTCTAAAATACAAAATACAACGACATAGGGATAGATAATGACAAGAATTCAAAATTTTAGAATAGGACAAGCAACATCTACAAACACTTTTTCAAGATCCACACCGGTCTACCACTCGTGATCTGAAAAGTATTTAAAATAAATCCATGAGCTCACTGGCCCAGTAAGTAATCTAGAAATTGGTTAAAACAAACGAGTTTATGAATCTTGATTTCAAATATTAAGAATAAATTCAAAGCTTAAACATAGTTTAAACAATACAAAATAAATAATTCAACAGAGGTAGTAGTACTACCATTCAAGAATATGGTAATCAAAAGAATACCATATTTCAAAGCTGTAAATCAGAATTATAGAAAGTTTTCTAATTATGAGCATGCGTCTTCAAACCATAGTTAAACTAAACCAGAAATTTCAAAAGTGAGTTTTCAAGTATACCTAATTTTTCAGAATAATACAAATCTCCGAAATCATAATTTAACAAAATACAGAGTATTATATTCTAATAAAAAAATATTTCCAAATATGTCATTTACCAAAAGTTTAAAACCAGAAAAGCGATATCAGAACTACAGAAACTTCAAGGTAGGTAAAAATTTTGTCTTTGCAGAAAATCAAAATCAAAAGGACAAAATAAAAAATAATTAACAAATTCCACTGTATGTCTCCAAATTCACTATAGATGCCAGAGGTCATTTGTTTACCCTCGGTGACCCGAGCCTGAATAACAGAGGTCATTTAATTACCCTTGGTGACCTGAGCCAGAATAACAGAGGTCATTTATCTACCCTCGGTGACCCGAGACTGAATATCAGATGACCATTGATTATTTCACCGAACGGACACAGTGCGAAACTCTAGTCACATCTTTCAGAATTCTTGTCGACAAGGTCAGGGTTTAACCACCCAATAACAGGGTTGCATATCGTTCATTTGGAGACCAAAATATTCAGACAGATTTCAAAGCCAAGATTACAGAATATTCACAAGTATCTTCAAAAAATTCATGTAATAATATAAGATAAATAAATAAATGAATAATAAATAATTAATTAATTAATTAAATGCAAAAGAATATACCAACTTTTCCAAACCTTAGCCTAGTTTTCATTTTGAAGAAATAGTAACAACAATTCACAATTATTTTGCCAAAAACAAATTCATGTAATAACAAAAAGCAATTAAATAATTAAAATAAATAAATAAATACACAAAGATTCCCAAACTTCCAATTGTTGCCAGATTCCCACGATAAGAGATAAGATAAAAATAATTAAATAAATATCCAGAATATACCAAATCTTTGAAACTATTTGAATAGCTAAGATAGTATTTCAAAATCATCATGTTGCATGAATGGATGGTTGGAAAATATTATTATACAAATTTGGTTGGTAAGGGAAAATAAACAAATATAAATATTAGCAAGGTAAAAACCATGGTTCTAACTAAGCCTAAGAGTTATTTATCTAAAACATAAATAATAAAATGTGATGCCATTTACAAAATAAATTTCGAAGAATAATCAAATATAGTTTCAAAGAATTTAAATAAAATAAATTCAAAACAATAAAATTTTAAATACAAGAGTTCAAGGGATTACTTACTTGATGATCTCGTAAATCCAAAAGAAATCCAAGATTATTGCTCAAGGTGGTCCTATAATCCAAGGGAAGAACCAACCAAATAGTAAGAATACTTAAGCAAGGAGAGTTCATGCATAGGCTATAGATGAGCTAGCCTAAATACCAACTCTACACAATAAAGAAAGAGCTTTTCTAACACCAATTCAGAACTTATAACTTTAAGGGGACAACAAGGGAAAGCCTCACTACTTATACTTACTTGCACACAATCCAAACTCTAAATAGAGTAGTTTAAACATGCCAAAACCAAATAACTAGCATCTTAGAAGAATAAACTCAAAGGTTGCTACTTATTTTCCCAGGTAGCTAAAAGTATGAGTTTTTGAAAGGCATGCACAAAGAGCCGAAAATAATAAAACTAAACACACATGACATAAATGTATATGCATTCACTAGGCATGCAAAAGCTTAGGTTTTCATGTATAAAAGGATATACAAGTAGATGGTTCCATGAGTGTCTATATATACATCCTTGGATGCCATGAACTAGAGATATTCAAGGGGCACAAGAGTGCTCTTCAACCTAAGTAGATGTGGTTTCAAGTATTAATAAATATTTAGCCTCTTGCATGTGTATATATGCATACATATAGCTTCCTGCACAATAAAAAGCCATGGTCTCATGCATGCATATATATATATATATATAGTGTCATGCAAGGATAAGCCAAAAACAAATCAAAAGGGTGAAGCTCTACAAACAAACATCATCATCAAAGGCAACCATAGACACATGAGAGTATAAAACATCCACTAAACAAGATGCAACTAGACCAAGGTGGCATACAAAGGTTTCAAGTTCTATGGAGTAGAAAAAAGATAACAAGCTCTAAGGATCACAAGGGTTGCATGAGTATAAGCACAAGCACCTAGGAGCTTCAAAACATGCATCTCATTAGAAAAAAAAAAACTGTAACCATCCTTAAGATTTCACATACAACAAGCTTCTCCTAAAACTCTAGCATCAAGCTCTACTACCAACAAGAGGGCAATAAACCTACCTAGCCTTCGTGGAAGCATCGGCGGCTTGTTGCTCCTCTTCACCTTGCCTCCGGATGACAAGAACTCCGGTAGAAACCTGAGCTCCGACAAGGAAACCACTCTTCTTCAACCTTCCAAGGAGAGCTAGGTGGAGTGGAAGAATGTAGAGAAAGGAGGAAGATGATGGTCATAGGAGGAGTAAAAGTTCGGCCAAGTGGGAGGCAATGATGGGATGGTGTCCGGGAATCCCTCCAGAAATTTATCACCTCAGCTAAACAATAAAACCATAGAGACAAGGAGATGGGATTAAGTGCAACTTAAGAGCTTAGCATCCTAAGCATGCTTTAGTGTTGGGCAGGGTCCACACCCATCATTCAAATAACTTATCACTAGACAATTTAGTAGTAAGTCCTTCAATTTGATTAGAAAATATTAAAATTTTGATGATACTTGTTGTCACGCCCTAAACCCAGTTTGGCAAACTTAGTGCATCGACAAACGAGCACACATCTACAAGGCCGAGACCCAGTAGGCGTGCAAGGCCTCAAAACCCGATTCTCAAAGCTGCGCAAAGAAACAAAACCACAAATTATGAAACCAAAAAAAAATAACCCTTCATAACAAGCTAGATCAAAACACTAAGGTGCTGGAGTACAAAGTAAACAGAATACAGATCTAAGTCTTCCTTGACTACTACTAAAATGGCACTCGCTCAACAATTCCCACTAAACTATCCGTCACAAGTATACTCCTGATCTGATAAAATTTATAACAAAATTTATGAGCTTGACAGCCCAATAAGTACCCACTAAAAATATTGGGATCATAAAAGTTTCAAAATTTTAAAACTCAAATAAAGTATAATAAAATACAAGTTAATCATAATCAAATTCAAAAGTCAAGTTTTTCAAAAAAAACATAACTGATCAAAAATACAATCATATATGTCCCACAAATAACTATTGCTAAACAAAATGTCAAAGGTCATATGTTTACCCTCAGTGACTTGAGCCACAATATTAGATGTCATAAGTTTACCCTCGGTGACCCGAGCCAGAATTATCAAAGGCTGTTATTCTTTACCGATGGAACAGTGGGAAACTATAGTTTCTTAACATAATTACCTGTCAACAAAGTCAATGTTTAACCCCCAATGATAGGGTTAGTGCATAGTTAATTGGGAACTAATTTCTATGTCAAAATACTTCATGTTCTCAAAACAACAAACTATCAAAGTTCAGATCGAGTAAAATACAAAGTATTTATTTGCTAAGAAATATTTTAGTAATCACATGATCCCACTTTTATAATATCAAAGTAAATGAGTAGTTTGAATAAAAAATTGCACAGATAATTTATACAAATTCCAAGTAAATAAATAATTAAAATTAATTAAAAAGAAAAGATATAGTTGCCCAAAAATTTATAAACTAAATAATTGCATAAATAATAATCATCAAAATTTTTGAAATGAGTTAATTCAGCGAAATGTACTTATTTAAATTAATTAAATAATCATACAATATTTAACAAGTGACGAAGAATATGTAGATATAGTAATATTTATATGTGGTTACTTACCTGTCTAACGGTCAGATTTCGAATTCACACCAACTGAGTTTTCTTAGAAAGTTCTATATTTGGGAATAACCCATCAGAATTACAGACAAAACAAATTCTAAAATTCACATGAATGCAAAAACATATTCAAGTCATTAACAAAGCTACCAATGTCAAGACTAATAACCAATTTCCCTATGACCCTTAAGATTGAAATCAACATAACTTTGCGAATTCTAACACAAATCAAAAATTTTAATATTCTGAGAAAACCCGACATCTACATCTATAACATATCCAAATCTCACAGTGATTTGAGATCTACAAAATTTAAGCAATCACTTTTAAAAATCATAAACATGCAAACCAACAATTTCAGATATGCCTTTTATAATAAAAATATATTACAACATATAACTTCAAATAAGATTAAACTTTAGGAGCATACATTAAACTCAAAATTGAACAACTTTCTTATTAAACATGAGTCCTGATTCAACTTCTGAGATCCTCAAATTCTCTTATCAATCTTCATGTTTTCTGCAGAAATGCCATTGGGCACACCTACAAAAATATGATCATATCTCACAATTTACAAGGGTAAAAATTCTAAAGTTGGGTAGAACCAAATATAAAATCATCTTCTACAACTTTTTTTATACAAATATAAATCTAAATAGGAACTTATAATCATGAAAAAAATAAAAAATGGATCAAGACTGCCTAGATCCTGAACTCATCACCTACGTTTAAAGCTTATAATTTGCAAGTTACTTATGCAAAAATTCTGAAATTTTGCAGGTACTTATCCAATGTCAAACTCTACAAGTTTCTTATTCTACTCTCCTCCAAATTCATCTTCTAAGACCCCCTAAAATTGAAGAGGGATTTCTGCTATGCTAATACGAATTTCTTAATCTTATCCTCAAATTAAATCAAATCAACATTCTCACCAAACCTTAACCCTAACTAGTATCATGTCACGACAATTATAAAAAAGAGCAGAAACAAAATAAATCAGAATCTTACCTTAACAATAATAGCAAACCAAACCCTTGATATGTAACCCTTCCTCGCACCCACATTATACTTAACCTGGGAGAGAAAGATGAGGCTAGGTGTTCCTTTTCTTAAACGACAAACTAAATTAGAAGAAGGTGAAGAGATGCTAGGGTTTTCAAAAAAATAACTTAAATATAAAAAAATATAATATTAAAAAAATTAAACATAACCGCTCACTTAACTTTAAAATTTAAAAAAATGGTGAGGCCCACAAATTCCCCCCTTATAAAAGAGTTTAGTCCTCTAAACTCAAACTTGATCAATCGAAGTAGGCTTTCAGTAAGATTTGAACCATGTAATATTTCAAGTATCATCGGACTTGCTGATAAGATTCAAATATAACTTGATTGTAGGAATGATCTATGGGTTATGCTCACAACAAATGAACAATAAACCAGTCTCGGCTTGGCAGCAACATACATCAAGCACAGCTTAGAAATCAATGGCCTAGACATCCTCTATTAATCATGAACTTGAGGATTTACTGTTATGTTACTTGTCATTCAATTCTCAGATAGTATTTAAACAAAGAATGCATAACCGCCATCTCAATATACCAAAACCTCTCATTTAGAAACACCAATGCCTATAGACTCCCATGAATATGATCAGTAAACCAACCAAGTTTTGAAAATATTAACATCCCAATTTCTTTTTCATCAACTAAAATCCATATCACCTACTCAAGCAACTTGACATGAGCACCAAAGATCAAATTTTACAACCATCAAGCATCTCTCAAAAATGAGGGAGAACATCAAATTCTACATATACTCAAGTCCAAAACAATATTAGAACACTCTCAATTTTCTTGTTGATTAAAAACTAAATGCTAACCCCATATTTCAAAAACTGCACTAAGATGGAAATAAAAAACCCTTCTTGTAATTTACACAACTTTACAATAGCTTCCTCAAAGTAGCATCAAAACTATAACTGTAAGAGACAAGCTAACCTCAGTGAGACCCAGAACAGAACTCTGCACAAGCCAGGTGTTGTTTTGCTTAGTCTGACATTTCACAGATCAATTGGTGAGAGGCTGTCACTTTAAGTGACACAAAAGGCTTAGGTCGTGGGTTCAACTCCGAGGGAGTGCAAAATGCCTGACTAAGAAAAACAATACTTGGCTTGTTCAGAGTTCTATTCTGGGTCTCACTGAGGTGGCCAGTCTCTCACAAAAAAGCACGAGAGACTGGCCACCTCAGTAAGACCCAGAATAGAACTCTGCACAAGCTAGGTATTGCTTTGATTAGTTGGGCATTTCGCACTCCTTCTGAGTCAAACTCGCAAATTAAGCCTTTTGTCTTACTTAAAGTGAGCGTCTTTTACCAATTGATCCACACCTTTTTTGTTAGAGACTGACTCACCTCAGTGAGACCCAGAATAGAACTCCGCACAAAAAGTCAATGGTTTGACTCTAAAGGAGTAAGAAATACCTAACTAAGAGACAATACCTGACTTGTGTAGAGTTCTATTCTGGGTCTCACTGAGGTGGGCCTGTCTCTCACACTTTTTGTTTAACTTAATCAAAAATTTCCAATAGATTTCCGTTGGAAATGTGTTGCTAATGGAATTTTCTAAAGAATATTTATTGGAAATGCAATACCAATGCAAAATTCCAGTAGAAATTTCCAACTGAATTAAATTCCATTTCAAAATTTAAATTTGATTCCATTGAAAAGTATTACTAATGGAGTTTTATTCCATTGAAAAGTATTCCATACAAATTTAGTTGGTAATTTTCCATTGCATTAGAAGCATTCTACCAAACGCGAATTCTTTATACAAATTTCCAATAAATACTACATATTTAAATCAAAATTTTAACAAAAATATATATAGTTTACTGTTTACCTCCAAAGTTCACAACCAAAATATGCATTAAAATCATAAACATAGAATATCCATAAATAATATTCTAAAATAAATGTAAGGTAAAATATACATTATATGCAAATTTCAAAAGTGTTATTAAATTTTGAAACAGATTGGAATCATTTCAAATCCCTTTTCAAATTTTGCAATTGACTATTTTTTTTTAACAAAGACAAAGAAAAAAAAACAGAAAGCTATAAGAACATATTCCTCCTGGAGCAAAATTCCTCCAGCCAATTCGGTCGTTCTATTCACTATTACTCCTATTCCCGATATAATTACAAATGAACTACATTAAAATGAAAAAAATTGTATTTCAAATCCATCTTTAAAATGATTTAGCAACGAAATTAATTAATTTAGATGAATTTTCATGCATCTGAAGATTATCTTGTGCTTTTCTCCATTCAAATTCCTGGATTCTATGATCTTCTTTAATAACTTCTTTGAATTTTTGGAGATAAAAAGCTCCCATATTTTTGCTGGGACACCTAGAAGTGCTAATCCATCAGCAGAAGGGTTTGACGGATTATTCCCTTCTCGTCTCTAGTTGAATTCTAAAATGTATATTATATCCATTTCAAAGTGGATATTTGCACATGTATATATATATTTGACTAATAGGCAGCAGGCATCCCCCATTTAAGGGATTATCAAAGGGACACAGATACGTAGGTGAAATGCACCAGTTACAATGGCTTATACAGTCCTCATAGGAAATTCCCCATGCTCTGTAACCTTGGAGGGATGAAACCACTATTTCTCCCACAAAGAACCCACATCCATGTCCATGAACAGTACAAAAATAGTACTGAATCCAAGTGTACAATGTATGAAAAAAAATATGGATAGTACTGATGGAGAAGGATTCGAACCCTTGCCTTCCCTTTTGCATTTTTGTGTCATACCATTGGACTATCTAATGATTGACTTTGCACATATATTTATATATACACAATTTACAAAAATCATATTTTATATTTTAAAATATTGGTTTTACAAATTTTATTATAATTTTTCCACGTAGTTTGGTTTAATAAAAGGTTATGTATAAACCAAATTTCCAATTTTAATAAAATTAAAGATTCTTGTATAAATTTTATATAAATTACACAGATATATGAATTTAAATGAATTTTTTATAATTATTAGAATTAATTATGAGTGTGTAAATTAGATCATCTCGTTCATATTCAAATTCATATTTAAATTATATAATATTTTTAAAAGATTTAATAAGTTTTAATGGTCACCAACAAAACCCACCTTGCCACGTCCGATATAAGTACTAAATAAATATTTATTTTTAATTGTTGCATAAAGGTAACAAACATCCTCCCATAAGATGGTTATCAAGGGATAGAAAAGTATGATCGTACACCAATTATGGTAGCTCGATTAACCACATAGGATTTATTAACTCAGTCAAATGTCACATGAAACAATTAGAGTCCTATCATGTGCATGCCAAGAAGATATTCAGAAACTAAATCGAGCTAATAAACCTCCCTTGCCATGCAAGCTGGAGGGGAAAGAAACAACATCCTTCTACAAGAGACCCACTTAACAACGAATGAACAATGCTGCTACAGTATTTTCTATCATATTTCTATAGTATTTGCACAATACTGCAACAATACTATCGACTCAAGAATTTGACTCTAAGTTTATCTATTCGTCATTTAAGTAACAATCTATTGCACTAGGAAGTGGTTGATAAAGTAAATTTCATCTTAAATTTTTTTTATTTGAAAATATTTGGATCAATGAATCAAAGCCTAGTGATATTGTTTATGTCAAGGAAAAATGACTGTTTTGTGAAAGTTGCATTTGACCACCAAAGGCTTCCAAAAAGTCAAAACCCACTTAAATTCCTCTTAATTAATTTTTTAAATAAAATAATTATATTTATGATGTCACAATTTTTTATTTCTCTTTTCTCCAGTTTTTCATTCCTTTATGAGGTCATCGGGTCTTGAACATTAGGCAAGCTCACCCCAACCTCAGGAAGACACAAGTGAGTGTACACTGCTAGATCCAGTTCAATCAGCTCACCACGCCATTTATCATTCCCCCGAACTACATGCACAATTAAATCCTAACTTAATTCTCCCTGTTGTCATTACCATCTCTCAAAACCACCAAACCAAATGCCTTGTCCTCCTTATCCTCCGCCCCGCTTACTTCGGGGCACCCTCTACACTCAGAGCCCTGCTGTTTCCTTGGGATGGCATCCTATGCAAGAATAATGGCTCCCACATTATTTAAAGTGGTATCTATGGCTTTAACATGCCTTCTCACATCTCTGTCACCTCGATCGAGTCCCTCATTCTTTTCAGAAAACCATGCCCTAGCTGGTTCTCTCCCTCTCTACATTACCGACTCCTCCCTAGCCCTTGCATATATAAATTTATTAGGATTATACCCTCGCATACCCACGAGTATACTTGTATTAGAGCATTTCATTTATATTATACATTCTTATTATTAATAATAGCCATTTATTTTAAAATTCATATAAATATTGTGATCCCATTTTAATTAGTTTTGAACGTTATAGTTATTATGTATTAAATTAAGCCTTTTACTCTTTATGGGATAATGAAGAGGACACTAGAAGGGTTTAACACTTATATACTAAAATAGTTCATAAATCAGATAATCTTTAATTCGGTGTCAAACATTTGTAAGAATTTGTATTCATATTCTTTGACAAAGAGTGCTAGTTGAACAATATGGAATAGTGGGGATGTCATAAATACACCGATAGGATTGTTGTATTCTAACATGACTAGCAACATTCCAATCACATGACCAGGTTTTATTCATTAATCATCAATGATCGAAATTGTTGGTTATGATCATATGAGTGAATCTTAGAACTGCGATATCATGATCATGATGTGCTTGTGACGTTTAGTCATCTATTACTAGAGTAGTTAGACTCAGTATACCCTTTGGTAGAGACAACCTTGAAGTGCAACTATGTATGACAAGTAACAGTTGTGAGTGATCACTAAGAAGGAATTCATTCTCTTAGAAGTAAACGTATTAATATCCAATGCGATCATGAGTAGATAAGACTAAAAGACTTTGGTAAAGGCAGTCAAACTAATCGTGTGGATCACAAAGGGTAAGTTTGATGATTGCCACAGCTCTCACTAGTTGGGATACAAGAACAAGGTTTTATACACATATGGTAATCATAATAGGAAAGGTTTGTAATGATGTACTCATTCGTATTCAAGTGGGCCATGACGTGGGACCATGGGCTAACTAGATATCTTCCACATCCTTTGGTATCTCCCACTACAAGAAAAACAAGAATTTGGCATAATAGATTTGGCATGAAAATGAGCCAAAAAAATTGTAACAAACTGATTTTGGAACGAAAACGTAATCATGCCTATAGCATGTGTGACAAATATAATTTGTCACAGAATAGTAAAACCATACCAAATTTTGTCATAATTTTACTAGACTGCGCTAATTTTGTCATAGTTTTAGGCATGGTTTTTCTCGTGGTATTTTTTGTCACGGTTTTAGGCACGATTTGTTGGCATTGTTTTTGGCACGATTTGTTTGTCGCAGTTTTAGACATGGTCTTTTGGCACTATTTTTGCTACCGGTTTGTTTTGTCACTGTTAGGTTGTCACCGTTTTTGGCACGGTTTGTTGTCATGATTTTTGGCACGGTTTTTTGAGTCACGGTTATTGGCACGATTTATGTTGTCATGGTTTTTGGCATAGTTATTTTGTCACGGTATTTGTGACAATTTCAGTTGTCACGGATTTTGGCAGGGTATTAGTTGTCATGATTTTTTGCATGGTTTATAGTGTCACGGTATTTGGCATGGTTTCCTTTGTTACGGTTTTTGGCACGGTGGATCTTGTCACGGTTTTTGGCATAGAGATTATTTTTGACACATTTTTTATCATAATATTTGGCATGGTTTTAAATTTAATAAAGTTGTTGGCACATTTTTTGGCACGGTTTGACATTTCGTAAGGATATTGGCATAGTTTTTGTCATAGAATTTGGCATAGTTTATTTAAAAAATTATAAATTGATTTATTTAATAAAAGATCCTGCATTTAATTTCATCAAAATATATATTGCAATATTTGTAAAATAAGAAATCTAACATAAGGACCAATAAGGTCCAATCATCAAAATATTACAATCATAGCATTGCATGACAACAAGAAGATCCAACCTAACATAACTTCACAAAACTCTTAACATAAACCATGTGTATTATCAAAAACCCTATACGTCATCCTCCAAGTCTTAAAGAAAATTATCGGTAGACGGAGATATATGGACTCTCTTCGGTATTGGAGAGTGGTTAACAACATGTGTTTGTGACTCTCCTGTCGGTGCTCGAGGCGCATGTGGCATGCGAGCAAAAATAGGCATGCTAGAAAGGTCAATACCTTGCCCACAAAATGCGGCAAGCAATGATGATTCGAATAACTTGAGATGAGCCGACACAGCTTGTAATCGATCATCAGCAGGTTGTAACCAATCATTAGCCTCAGCATGAGACCTAGCAAGCTCCGTCTCCAATTCCTTAACTCTGTCGTGACGTTGTTCAGTTGATTCAGAAGTTCCTAGGCGTGTCTTGTAAGTGGATGAAGACATCTTCCTAACAATATTACCCTTTCCTACCACTATGTTACAACTCCCGATGGCTATTTCATCCCATAATTCTTCTTGGTTAACAGAATTCTCATGTACGCCTTGACTACATTTATCTACTATTACTTTGTCAAATTCATCCTGCATCCATTAAAAAATAAACAATCTTATGGACATGTGATTAGATTTCCATGGTAAACTATATATTTTTATTAAAAAATACATTATCAAGACTTAAAATCCATAAAAATTCAAATAACAAACTCATTTTCAAACAATCATTCTTCTTGTGACCTTCAAGCCTAACCAACTAAAGTAGACATAATAAATTAATAAATAAATAAACTTCTTGTCCAATGTATTCATGAAACTGCGCCCATTCAAGCATAAAAAACTGATTACAAATCCATTGGGAAAGAAAGAAGCAAAAATCAGCACAAAACTAGATTTAAAACAATGAGAGAAAACATCCTGCTTTTGCAAACACTATGGCAAAGTAAAGTATGCAAAAATAGGTGAAGACATGGTAGACCTTTTGTTCAGCTTTTTAAGCTTCCCGTTGGGAACAATTGTTAAACTATTGTCTCAAGATTCATCTTTAGGCTGCATGAGTAATTTGTACAGCAATGTTTTAACTAGTGATTCTTTTATATTGAAAGATCACAAGAAAAAGTTATTGGATTTTAAGCTTCCACCTCATTTCAAATGTAGCAGCCAGCTTTTAAAAGTGAGTGAGTCATCAACAAGAAGCTTTTGTATTGTTGGTGAGTATATGTCCTCATATTTATTTGTCTATATCTATATTTTATATTTCTGTATTGGTTACTCTGTCCATGATCTGTACTAGATTTTGATTTCTAACACAGTTGAAAATAATTTGTTTTATCAAATAATAATCATAATAAATTAATAAATAAATAAAACAGTGCATGATCTCATAAATGGACATCTCAGTGGATGTCACCTTTAAAGCTCAGGACTTGCATATATATATATATATATTCAAAAAGATAACTATAAACACATAGCTAAGGTTATAACCAGTCTAGCTAATGGCTATTTGGGATGCCTATAGAATGATCCTAATTCCTAACAATAAAAACCCACTGATTCAAAGGAGTTGATTTTTGGTACATTGCACTGAAGTAATTGAAACGTACAAGGCAAGAACAATGTTCAAAACACATGGGAATTGGGATTATATATATATATATATCTTCTTCCACAGAATTCATTTGATTCTAGCAAATATTTATCTTAAAAAAATAAATTTCTGAGCTATTAGGAACTTGAGAATAATCAGAGATATCATAGAAGCTACAAATAAAGTTGATAGTTTCTCATTTGTTATTCAGTGATTAAGATTTTTTTCTTCAACCAAACACTCCAAAGGTAGTCTATGTACAAAGATTACACAGTGAGAGTAATACAAGAATTTTCATCAAAAAAGATATCATTAAAATAACAAGACATGATCCCATATTATTCGAAATTGTGAATCTTCCTTTATGTATAAACATAACACATTCTCTGTGTTTAAATTTTTTTTTAAATTACAATCGATAAAAAGATTAATTAATTAATGAAATTAAAGATAAAGTTTAATAGAAGTGAAAGTAGTTCTGTGCACGATTCATCACCCACTACTAAGTTTGCAAAGGCACATCCCACTTGTCCAGATGAAATTAACCAAACAAGAAAATAAGATAAGTTTAATTGAACCTGGGCATAAGAATCAGTTCTGCATTTATTCACCAACTTATCAACCCCAAAAGTAGGGGAAAAAATAAAGAGAATAAATTAATTAAAAAAACAAATATTATAAGGAATATATAAACACCAAGTTGAGAAAAAAACAAGTAAAAAGAAGAATATGAGTATGAAGAAGGAAAGGAGATGAAGAATAAGCACAAAAGATGTGGGACATTAAATCCCGCCCACATGCCAACCTTATAGTTTACAGATGGTCCTACATGAGAAATGTGTGTGGCCTTTACTATATATCCTATAAAGCTCATAACCTATGAATCTCCAACCATAACTCATGGAGGATCCCTTTGCATGTCTTCAGAAATCAAAGATACTTTTTTTTCCTTGCTAATATTTACATTTTTTTTGTTAATATTAACAACAAATTATTGTGCAAACTAATCTAATGAACTCATAAATTCATTACAATTCAATCACCAATAAATTATTTAACCCAATTAATAATAGACCAAAAATAGTGAAGAAATTAATGTCACACACTTATAAATAAAAACAATATACAGGAAACTAATCTAAACAATGAAGGGATTAATGACTGATTTCAAAGCTTTTAATTAAATTCCAAAAATAAAAAATAAAAACAACAATCCCTACCATTCACACAAAACCTAAACCCCTAACTTTAATTTCAAATGCATTTATTTTGATAAGTTATCTCATACTTACAACAATTTTATGTGGCGCGATCAACCTCAAGTGTGCCATCCTTCTTTTTGTGCATGAGGATAAAGTTTCTTTCGGAGTTAGCTCTCTACCTAATTCCTCCGCGTAGAGAAAAACATATTAAAAAAAAGTTAAAAGTTAGGATAAATTATAAACAACAATGTTAATGGTATTTATATGGATTAGGGGCATTACCATTCTAAAGTTGTGCATAGCAGTACTGGCAAATCCACCACGGCAAATAACGGTGGAGGAGCTTCCAATTCTGCCCTATCCAGTTTGTTCTTTTCACTTATTCTCTTAAACCCCTCTGACTCCCAATGCCTTTGTAAACCATCCCAAACTGTATTAGCCATCCATGGAAATGGAGCCTTGTAAAGATTATAAGCAAGATACAAACTTTTCTTCAACAATTCACTCGCCTCATGGTTGAAATGCCACAACACTAAAAATTCATGTTGCACCTCCCATGTGTATATGCCCTAGGAAAAAAGAAGGTTAACCAAGTTATTGTTTATCTCATAGTTGACATACATGATTAAAAAGCATTAATGAATTTAATGGTTTAAATGATATTTACCCTAAAAGCGGTGAATATCCATTGCCTCACATCTTTGGGCATTTTCCCCCATCCAGTCTATGCCTTTTTATAGTGACCTTTGACCAATTCATGGATTTCTCTCTTAACTTTATAATCTCTTGAAAACCCATGATATAAAAACACTTTAATTAAAATGGAGAACATAACTTTTTTTTAAAAAAAATTAAACACAAAATTATAAAACTATCATAATATGGAATTTTACTTACATAATTAGGCTATATGGGTGATAACCCAGGGGGTCTAGTGCTCGCAAACTCATTAAAGGGCCCCTCCATTGCTATGGGTTTGTCCTCAGTGGCATGAGCAGAAGTCTCAACAGGTGGAACTGGAAGGCTTTATGCAACTAGCGCAACTATTGAAGGTTTTGGAATTGGTGTAGATGGAGTCATTGCCGTTGTTACCTGAATATTTGGATGTAAACAAGGAAGCATTCCCAAATCTGCATGTGTATTAGATACTATTGCGAAGTTAACAGATCTTTGATGAATATTTGGGGTGCATCAGCCTTGGCATGATGTGGATCGACCACCACAACTCGATGTTGATCGACCACTAGATCGACATCCAAACTGACCTTGTCCTGAGGATACCATAGATTATTCTTGAATGGTGAAACTAAGAAACCAACTTGGATGATAATGAGAGAAGTATATAAATATGAACAGTTTAAAAAAAACTAACCATGTCATTTGGACATATATGATTAAGTTTGCTTTGATTAAATAATTATACAACTTTGGAAAAAGTTAGGCATTACAAATGATAGTCAAACCTAATGTTGTGGTAGAATCTTGAAACCGATCCATCATTCTTCAAGAGAAACTATTTATCCACCTACACAGAAGCACAAATGTAAATATAAACTGTAAATTTAAGTGTGCGTTGCATCTCTACAAAGTTATTATTTTGATAAATATTTGATAATATTATATTTTTACTGCAGAACTACAAAGAAAACTTCTATTCAACAAAAATGTATAATAGGAAACATGAAAAAAAACATAGGTTCATATCTGAAAGAGACAAAAACAAATTCATAGTGCATAGTGTATTAAAAATCATGTCCTTCATCATTTTCATCATCGTCATCAATATTGTCATCATCAGATTGTTCATTTTCTTCATCATCTATCAATTCATCTTTGTCGTCCTTCTCGGTCTCACCCTTTGATATGGGTTGCAACATATCAGATAAGGAAACAACAAGTTGTATGCCTTGGGGGCCAAACAAAAGAGAAATTTCTTCCATAACATTGACGCTAGTTAAGGATTGAATTTCCTCCATTTAATATTCAGATCCATCCTTTTCTAGCCAAGTTTCCTCAACCATTCTTCTAGCTTTGGTCTTGCACACAACTAACCAATAAACCTTATCCTTTTCTGTGCTTGGGTAGTCAACATAGTTCACTTGAACAGCTTGTTTTGCCAACACAAATGAATCATACTTTGTCTAAATCCTTTTACGATTAATATCCACCAACTTATATATAGGATGAACCTTAGTGCCATTTATTTGGTCAAACCATGTACACTCAAAAAGAAAGACATGATTCCTTATACTACCATGATATTCAAGTTGGACTATATATTTGAGTAAGCCATAAAAATCAGTAGATGAATCATCAGCATTGGTCCCTTGTACACAAACACAACTATTCATAGTGGCCTTCTCCATGCCATATGTGACAGTATGAAAGTTATAATTATTAATGAAATATCCCGGCCATGTTGTTGATTTCTTAGATGGACCCCAAGCTAAGCTCTATAAGAGAAGATCCATGACTTGATTGATCTCATTTGCATCCTACATCCCAAAAAATATTCGTAAAATTTTTCACTAATTTATGATATAGTTTTAACATATTCGTGTCATTACTTACAAAACTTTCAATCCACTTCGTAAAATGCTTATGAATGGTGTTATTGATGGCATCAGTGAGGTTTCCATGCAGATAGTTGACAAACATCCTAAGAATATACAATGCACTAATAGTTAAATATTTAACAAGTTGTATGATTGTACATTTTAATAATTGATAAAAGCTTACTTGTAATATGGTTGTACTTCCGTGTAATTTCACAATATGTACGTATGTGCTACGTGTAGCTCATTTTCTGATAGCCGTCTAATCTTTTGATGACCCTGACCTCAGCCAATGTAATTTAATATGGAGAAAGGTGGGAAAATGTCATTGTTCACACCCTCATCATTTCGTTGCAATCTCCTCCTCCTACATGATATATGAGGTTCAAAGTAATGCTCTGAAAAATATTGATTTCCTACACAATATATGCTTAATAGATTGAACCCTCAATATGTGCTTTATTCTTTAAAGTTTTCTTTAGTTCTTGAAGAAATCTACAGATATAAGTATGACAAAACATTATATAAGCTGAGCCAAAAAAATATATATATTGTAGCCTTGTAAATTAGATTATGGCTTGTATTATCTCTCAAAAGGATAAATCCATCTATATTGAACAGGGCCTCCAATTCTAGGCTCATAAGGAAAATGAACAACAAAATTCTCTAAAGAATTAAAAAATGCTGGTGGAAAAATCTTTTCCAAGTTACATAAAATCACTACAACCTTTTCTTCTAAATCAATAAGTTTGTCAATGTCAAGCACAATTTAATATATAGTTTGGAATAATAAGCTTAATTATGTTAATGGATTCCAAATGAACGATGGCAGCAATTACCTAAAAGCAATTGGAATGAGCCTCTGCATAATCATATGGCAATCATGGCTTTCTTGGCAGTCATTTTCAATTTATTCATGTCAACACACAATTCTAAGATTAGAAGCATAAACATCTGGAAATCTTAATTGGTGAATCTATTCACAAATAACCCTCCTTTATTAAAGTGTAGAGTGTTTTGGGAATATAATAACATGTATTGCTTAAAGGAACTGTTATCTCCTTACAGTCACAAAGAACCCCAACATCTTTTCTTGCGTTAATGTTATCCTTGCTCTTCCCTTCCACATCCATCACAGCGCAAAACACATTATTAAAAACATATTTTTCAATGTGCATCACATCAAGATTATATCAGATCAGATTAGTTTTCTAATAGGGTAGATCCCAAAAAAATGCTTCCTTTATGATCTGCTACATACCCTGGAGGAGTGTTAATTGGGTCTTCCACTACTGTTGGGAGCATCACAACCCAATTAAGAATTTCATCCCCTAATAGTCTTGGTGGTGGACCATTTTTTCCCACATGACCATGAATGAAAGACTTCTTGTCCTTACGGTAGGAACGATTTCGTGGTAAGAACATTCGATGACAATCAAAATAGTTTGCCTTCCTGCCATGTTGTAGATGAAAAGCATTTTAGTTCTCCATACATACTAGACATCCTAAAACCCTGGTGGTACTTCACCCAGATAACAGCCCATATGTAGGGAAATCATTGATTGTCCACAAAAATGCCACCCTCATGCGAAAATATTCATTTTTGGAAATATCACAAGTCATTTCACAAGAAACCCATAAATTATTCAGCTCATTAATCAAAGGTTGCAGAAAAACATAAATTTTATTCTTCAGATTCTTAGCTAGGACAAATTAGAGATAAGAACATATAAGGTCTTTTCATGCACATGCCTGGTGGAAGGTTATAAAGAGTCACAACCACTAGCCAACATGAATAAGTTCTCCGAAATCGCCCATATAGTATAAATCCATAAGCACATAAACCCAAACAAATATTACAAGCTTCCTCAGCAAAATCAGGATAAGTTCTATTAAAATGTTTCCATGCCTCGGCATCAAATGGATGTTGCATTACTCCCTCTTTCTTTCATAAGTAACATCCCAAGTCATATGCGTTGTTGCAGCATTGAAGCATACAACCTATGTAATCTTCGAGTTAGTGGTAAGTATCTTAGTATTTCTTGTGCAATCCTTTTATGAGTGTGGTTATTAGGTATTCTATGTCGACCCTTCATCTGTTTATACCTCGGCTCATTACAAAACTTGCAAGAAACTTCCGTAGCATCATGTTTCCAATAAACATGCAATTATTTTTGCAAGCATCTATTTTAACCATGCGCAAACCCAATTCATTTATGATTTCCCTATGATGGTAATAATCAGTTGCCATTGTATTATCTGGAGGAAAAACTTCTTTAATTTTGGACATCATTGAATTGAAATCAACCTCAGACATGTTAGCATCGGGCTAGATAGATACTAGTAACAAAAGACAACTGGGAGTGATTGTTACATCCTTCATATATGGGTTGGTCAGCAATTTTTAACACATTAAAAAATCTATCAGATAATTGACTTTTTTCATCAATTTGAAAACCAGAAATTGGCTCATCTAACGGTGATTGTACACTTGGACCAACTTCATCATTACAATGAGATGGGTCCCATGGCAGAATACAAGAGTGTAAAAACTCATACACCATTCTTTGATCCCAAGTCATCTGCTCATAGGCACCCCAATCTAACACATGTTCTACACTTTGGTCACGATCCTCATTTAGGTACTCATCAACTGGGAACAATTCTTTCCCATGACAAGTCCAGTTCCAATAACATCATCTGGCGCTAGAAAATCGTGTATTTTTGCAATTGAAACAAGGACACCTAATTTTCTCACTATTTTTATAAGAGTCATTTTGACTAACTATAAATTGGATGTATTCATCCACTGACACGTCTGATTTGCGTGCGTGTTCTGCAAGTGCACGGGTGTCGAAGTAATAAAATATCTGATGAGTTGGGTAATCGGATCCATAGAGAACGAAAGTGTTAGTAGTAACCACTTCTCAGTTATCTAGTCGAAATCAAGATTTTGATGAAATGAACTTAATTGCAAGAATACGAATAAGCAAGCAAAGGGAAAGTAGAAAACAAGGGAGATCTCAATCAATAAAGATGAGGTACCTGGGCAATGCTCCCCCTAGGATCTAACATGAAGCACAAGATTTACTAAATGTTTCTAAACCGAGTTAGATGAGTCGAGGTAATCCAAGAACAATTGGTCCCTGCCTCCAAGCCACCGATACTAGTCTCTTACAAGGTCCCGGTGGAGAAATCACTCAATCTCTACACCTCACACCCCATATGACCATAATAAACTCTAGAGATACCTAGGAGTGCAACCAATTCCTAAAGATAGATCTAACCCTACTTCTAGACGAAAGATCCTTGATCCCCTACAAGGTTCCGGTGGAAAAATCTCTCATTCTCATGCCTCACACCAAATATGGTTGCATAAAGTCTAGGGAATACGGAGATAAGAAGCCCTCATCGGAAGGGAAAGGGGACACTCCACTATCTCATGACTCACCCTCTCAACCATCTTTAATCTTGGAGTTCTAACCCTAATGGAGAACTCTCTGTCACCAAGGCACCAAATCATGCAATACCAATCAATCACAAGGATTAATATGACATGCAAGTAATGAGAAAACAAGATTAAAACTCAAATAAACTCGGATTTAATAGAAAGCATAAAGTAAATCAATACAAAGATATGATCTGAGGGTTCACATGCCCAAATATCTACTAGGGTTTAGCCCTCCATGGGGAAAATTATAAAGCAAAGAATGATGCAATGAAAAGAAATGAAAACCATGGAATAAAACCCCCTTAAATTAGTGATGATAGCCTTAATGGGTCGCTCAACATCTTGAAGGATCCCTTTCCGAAGCTAGGTTGCTGAAGGCTCCTTTGATGCTATGATGGAGAAAAGATCTATCAAAGTTGGTGAAGAATGCCTCCCAAATTCACCAAAGACCTCCTCTTGAAACCCTAGTCACTTCGCCCTTCAAACGCTAGCAAAAAGTCTCTTCACAAACACGGCTCACATACTCTTCACAAGTGTTTTTGCTGCATACTCTTCACAAATGCGACTCACATACTCTACACATACTCTTCACAAATATTCTCTTCAAAAGTGTTTTTTCTTTAGTACTGCTACAGTGAAATGCTATCGTGTTTGCTACAGCGCTTTATTGCAGTATTCTTCGCAAACACGGCTCACATACTCTTCTCTTGAGGCCACATGGTCAAGCACACGTCCATGTGGTAGGTTATAAGACTTTTCATCTTTGAATCATCATTTGGAAACTCTTGCATTCTTCACACAAGTAGGAACATGGTTGTGTGACTGCCTTTGTGCCCTTCCAACTCACAAATTGACTTGAATTCTCTTGGAAGTTGGCTCACACTTCTATACATGTATATGAGCTCCTTTTGTGTCTTGACTCTTAGGTTGCACAAAAACTCCCGAAATGTGTCTTTATAACCTATCTTTGCTTCTTCTTCTTCCTTCAAGGCATTCACAACCTAATTGCACAAAAGAGCACCAAATACACTTTATGAGATATAAACCATGGTAAAAATAATGCTCAATGCATATAAAACATATGACAAAATATGTCTACTCAAGCACTTATCATCCACCATGGCAATAAATTCATCAGTCAATCCTTTTCATCCAGGTAGATTTTGATTATACATCTACTTTCTTGAAAACATTTTTGGGCCTATGAACAAAATTACATATAGTCATTGTTTTGCATTAATTAGGTCACATTCAATATTTTTAAATACTTATTCCGCAATGTCATTCGACAAATGTCATACAACAAGAAAATAGAATTGGTTGTTAAGTCTGACCAACAAGAAAATTTAACTACTGATTGTTTTTTAATAAGTATGAACAACAGCACAATAGCATAAATGCAAAAATCAAAATAAGTTAATATCATTTGTTTAATCAACTAATAACTAATCAATGAAGCAATATTTAGTTTGCTCTATTAAACTACAGGTTTCATTAAGCATCAAATTCAAAACTTGGGCATACCTTTATCAGTGTCACAAATATGAACTCAATTGCTCAGACCCACAATTTTCTTCCACTTGATAGCTGGCGATTGGTTTATGACATCTAGAACAATAAATAGAAGAGTTAGAATGATATTGAATCAACTCAGCAATGATTCTCTTAATAAGCCAAACATACCTCAATTTCGTAATGAATATGCTTTAAAAAAAATTACTATTACAATTTAGCAAAAAGGATTCTAAGCTTCGATACGGAGTTATACATAATATTGTGGAATCCAAAACTAAATTCGTGTACCTTTAGATCTTTGTATATTTTTGAATGTGGCAGATATGTTCATGTAATGTAATCTTTGCATAAATTAATAAGCACTATGGTTATAACAACAAACTACTCATGGAAGATGAATCAACTTTCTCCAAAATAAATTATTCAATCTTAATTCACTTTTAATTAAACATAATCACTTGGCATCCAAAGCATTATCCTAAGCTTTGACCACTATTGGAATACCATTGTTTGACCAACACAAGACCCACACATTAATACTACTGATAACAATAATTACTACCTACCCTTAACATGAGACATAAGACAAAAAGGCTTTCATTTTTGTAATATATATGGAGAGAAAAAAAGTATCTACAAAAATTCCAAATTTTAATATTATCATCAATCAATGGCCAACGCTTAATATATATTCCAATCAACCAAACCTCTATCTATTGCCAATTAGCCATATAGTTCATCTCATCCATATGTGGGAGAAGTGGACACCCACCTTCCCAGCACATCACATGCTTCGCACATCCTTTTATCTACTATAAAATTATTCAAAGATCATGACAAGTAAATATAACTACCATGCTTTACACCACCCAGATAGAAATAGAGTTTGAGTATCCATCCCAAAATACTCCTGATTTTCCTTGAATAACCTTGCTATCTCGTTTAAAATAATTATAACCACACTAATAAATATTTAAAAAAAAGTGAATATTTTTTTTATTTAGAGATTAATAAAGGGCTATACAATAACATGATTTTCTGAATTTTTAAAATTTTTTGGAATTTAATACTATATTCAATAATAATTAATTGTGGAAAATTGCCTCGATGAGACAAGATTTAGGGGTTTGGCATTGTAATTTATTTTATACAATAACATGGACATTGTAATGTTTTTTTTTTAAAAAAAAAAAACTAAAACCAAACTATACTAAGTACAACATCCATGTTCTTCAAGAAAAATCATATATTTTTTTGCGCATGGTTAATTTATCCATATGAAATTATTATCACATCAAAAAATTAAAAAAACACACACTTTTGAATCTAATACATACATACATATATATACACACACACATCTGGATATCAAAACTAAAGCAACTCAAATCATTTTAATACAGATAAAAAATTACAAACCATAAATTTAAATAATAGTAATAAAATATAATGTTAAGAAACATGGTGATAGTTAACATCAAGGCATTGTAATGCCCAATAACGGGTCAAGTTGCTGCCACTCACCAAGTAATTTATGTGACAACAGATCAAAATATAAAACCGAAATTATTTTATAAATATTTGAATAGTTATAATCATATGATAGAAAGCAAGATACCTATGGCAAAGCTTCAGCTGAGGAACATTATGAGACAGATTGATAACATTGCAAGGATTAAAAATGCAGCATGTTCAAACATTTATAGAAGTTTTAGCATCCACCTTTGGCTTGTGTTGTAGAACATATTTTAGCATGATATAGAGTTTCTCCTGCACAAAAGTTTTAGATTGTAAAACAATAAAAAAAAAAAGCCAAATATAGGACAACAAGTTGTAATCATGTCAAGATTATG
This sequence comes from Dioscorea cayenensis subsp. rotundata, assembly GCF_009730915.1. Lineage (NCBI taxonomy): Eukaryota > Viridiplantae > Streptophyta > Magnoliopsida > Dioscoreales > Dioscoreaceae > Dioscorea > Dioscorea cayenensis. Next base: position 11,698,109 of record NC_052488.1, on the reverse strand, counting down.
AAGATCTGGTAACAGGAAGCCAATAATCAATCACTTCAGTGATCTGAAAAGCTTTTGCATAACTAGTTGCCCTAACACCTAAGAGAAAATAATTTAAAACATGATATATGAAGATTTCATAACTATGAAGTTATAATTATCATCCTTCCAAACAATAAAGCAACAATGATGCATTTAGGCCTGGAACTGGACAATGTAAATCATAAATAAATTCCCTCAATAGAGAAGATATTATGCAGTGGTGGTTAAACCAAGAGAAAGATAAATGTGAAGTTTATAATTAACTCAACTTCCCCACTACTAGAACTGCAGTTGGATTAAAAGTATCAATTGATAATTAGTACACAGAGAGTTAAGACCCAGAGGAACAACTTTCTTATACAAACCAAACACAAAAAACAACTTCTTTGTTCTGGAAAATTCATACAAGATGAAATCAACCAGAAAAACAGAAATACTGAACTGCTTCACTAAAATAGAGATACCAGTTTGTATACAACTCTGATTCCTCTGAAATTCAATACATGAAAAACCAAAAACATGAGCAACAAAAGTCTAATACAAAGTTTTGGTCAAAACTCTCTCAGATTCACAGGAAAATTCACTGAACACACTCAAGAACAGGAAATTTCAGAAAAACATCATTTTTTTAACTCATTAAAACACATAACCTTATATACTTTACAATACTTGGGTACCCAAAAGAAAACTGGCGCTGAGTCACTATAGCACGTGTCTCCACCAAAGTCAAACCAACCGCTTAAGCTTCTCACCGTTCATCTGCCTCGAACTTAAACTTCATCTCAGATCAAATGAATCTCAGCCCTTAGTTACCTTCCAGCCATCTCCTAACAAACTTAACTGATATTTGAACACCTAAAAAGACACAAACACCCTTCCAATTGAAACTATTGACACGGGGACAATTCGGAGACTTCAATCTACGTTCTTCATCACTTCAACTCAAATTCTCTTTTTGCTTCAATTCATCGCGACAAAAACCTCCCCTTAATTGAAGTCGACACACACCCATTTCTCCTCCGAATCGCACATGCTTCGAACATTCAAACACTTTGTGAATATATCTCGCAACTTGAACATTTGTGTTGCAATAATTCAACTCGAAGCTTCTTTTTTTGCTACCAATTCTCGATATGATGGAATTTGACATCCATGTGTTTTTGTTCTACCATGAAGAGCAGGATTCTTTGCAATTGCAATACATGATTTGTTGTCACACCACATTTGAATTGTTGCTTCACAATTTACTTCACAATCCTTCAAAATCTTTTTCCATCCACAAACCATGACAACATGCTCGCACTTAAGGCCACATACTCGACTTCGAGTGGATGATAGGGCTACAATTTCCTGCTTTTTGATGCCCAACACACGACACCGGATCCAACATTAAATATACAACCAGTTGTGCTTTTCCTGTCTTCATTATCTCCACTCCAATCACTATCAGAATATCCTTCAAGCACACATGGGACATTTCTATTGTATTGAATTCCAAAATCATAAGTACCTGAAACATACCTTAGTACTTGCTTTGCTGCTGCCAAATGAATTTTGGTGGGATGAGTCATATGTCTTGATAACAAATTCACAGCAAATACAAGATCAGGCCTAGTGTGTGTTAAATACAATAGTTTACCAACTAGGCTTCTGTAACAAGTTGCATTAGTACTCTCAGCTTCATCATTTAACTGCAACTTTGTACATTGATGCATAGGAACACCCACTGCTCTACATCCTAGCATATTAAATTGCTTCAACAAATCTCTGGCATATTTCTTCTGAGATACATGCACAAAATTCTCATTTTGAAACACCTCCAAACCCAAAAAATATTTCACCAATCCAAGATCTGTCATTTCAAACTCCTTCTTCATAGCCGATTTAAATTCTTCCACCATTTACATTGATGAACTCAAACATAGCAAGTCATCCACATAAACACAAACTAATAACACCCTCAGCTTGATCTCCCAATTTTTTTGTACAAAGTATGCTCAAGAAGACTTTTTACAAAAACCCCCGAGATATGAACCATGCATCAAGCCTTTGCATACCAAGCTCTTGGAGCTTGTTTTTAGCCCTATCATGAGCTTTTTAAATAACTCTGTACACTTGGCCTTCTTTTTCTTGAACTTCAAACCCTTTAGGTTGTGAAACATATACTTCTTCTTCAATTCTGCCATTCGGAAAAAGCTGATTTAATATCTAGGCGATAGATAGGCCAATTTCTTTGAGCACCTAAAGCAAAAATAATTCTCACTGTGTCCATTCTGGCTACAGGAGCAAATACCTCTTCATAATCAACCCCATACTCTTGAGAGAAACCTTTAGCTACAAGCCTGGCCTTGTACCTCTCAATGTCTCCATTTGGCTTCAATTTTGTTTTATATATCCATTTGACTCCAATTTCTTTCTTTCCCTCTGGTAAGTCACATAATTTCCAAGTATCATTTTTCTGAATAGAGTGAATTTCATCTGCCATAGCATTCCTCCAATGCTCATGTTTTCCAGCTTCCTCAAAACTACTTGGATCAGCTACATTAAGAGCATAAGAACAGCTCTCATATAATTCTCTCAGAGTTCTCACCTTTGGTGAAGGAGAATCATCCACACTAGAACCAGACATTTGATCACCAACCCTTTGAGATCTCTCATTATCACTTCCATTAGAAGATGTTGATTCTGTACCATTTCCTTCTATATTTTTAAAATTCCCTGCAACAGAAACTACTCTCTTTTCATGAGATACAACACCATCAGAAGAAGAATTCCCATTTTCAAACAAATGCCAGAATTCAGACTCAAAGAACTTCACATCTCTGCTGATCAAAATCTTCCCAGAATTAGGATCATAAATCTTGTAGGCTTTGGCATCAGAACAATACCCAACAAAGATACCTTTGACAGCTCTATCATCTAATTTTTGAACATGCTGGATAGGTTTGTGAACAAAAGCAATACAACCAAATACCTTTAGATGAGACACCTTAGGTTTATCGCCAAAACCAAGCCTCATGAGGTGTCATCCCGTGAACCGCAAATGTGGGTGATATATTAGAAATATATGCTGCTGTACACACTGCATCTGCCCAGAAATTTTTTTCCAAACCACTAGCCTTAAGCATTCTCTTGGCTTTTTCTACTAAAGTTCTGTTCTTTCTTTCTGCAATTCCATTCTGCTGAGGTGAGTAAGGAGCTGTTAATTCATGTTTAACCCCTTTCTGAGCACAAAAAGCTTGAAATTCACCTGACATAAATTCTCCACCTCTATCAGATCTGGGAATTTTCAACTTGCATCCAGATTGTCTCTCCACATAAGTCATGAATTTTTGAAAACAACTGAACACCTCATGTTTGAATTTTAAAATGTAAACCCAGCACATTCTTGTGAAGTCATCAATAAACAAAAGAAAATATCGGCCTCCATTTATTGCTTCAGTCTGCATTGGTCCACATACATCTGTATGTACCAAATGCAATTTCCTCCTAGCTCTCCATGATTTTCCTGAATTAAAAGGCAACCTTGTAAGCTTCCCATATACACAATCTTCACAGTTCTTAATAACTTGTATTTGAGGTAGACCCATCACCAATTCCTGCTGAGAAAAAACCTGCAGCCCCTGAAAATTCAAATGCCCATATCTCTGATGCCATAGCAGAGAATCATTCTCCTTTTTGCTAACCAAATTCACCTGTTCACAATCTGAAGTGAATTCCACAGGATATAAATTATTCCTGTTTCTATGAATTAACAAAACTGATTCACCTGAACTGTTTAAAATTCTGCACCAATGCTCCTTGAATACAATCTCATAGCCACAGATTGTCAACTGACCAATGCTTAACAAGTTATGAGCTAGCTGAGGAACATACTTCACATTATGTATGAGTTTTTTAATACCTCCTTGCATCAAGACTAGTACTGAACCTTTTCCTAGCACCTCAACATCTCTATCATTGCCAAGCTTCACCACATGCTTTACTGACTCATCAAGACTATAGAATAAATTCTTATTCCCAGTCATGTGATTTGAACAGCCACTATCCAATAACCAAAGAGAAGAGAGAACCTTATCATCACCACCATATACCAGAAATAAGCTCCCATAGTCACTAGCATCATCCTGAGAATTAGAGCTTGAACCTTTCTCAAAGTTTCTGTTTAAAGACCAACAGTGTGCTTGAGTGTGCCCATATCTCTTGCAATTGAAGCATTGGATATTTTGCAATCCTCCTCTATTGAACCTCTGTCCACCAAATTGTCTTTGTCCCCTTGAGAACCTTCCAAATAGTCTTGTACTTCCTCTGCCTCTTTGCCATGTATTAATATCGAACACTCGCTGCCTTTTGTCCAGACTTTGCCTTTTGATCCGAGACACCTCCACCTCTACAATTTCCATCAAACCTGCCTCTTCCTCTGAAATTGAAACTTCTACTTCTACCTCTCTGCATAGACCTTCCACCTCTTGCCTCCCCTTGAACCGCAAAGGATTTATCTACATTTCTCTCAGAAAATTGATTGTACCTGGCCTCATGTGCCTGCAAAGCACTACTAAGTTCATCTAGAGTTATTGTCTTTAAATCCCTTGCTTCTTCAATTGATGTCACTCGCATGAACAAACCCTCGAGGAGAGACTTCTCATCACCTTCATAACAACTTCAATTTCCTTCATCTCTGTGCCCATACCTCTGATCTGATTCACTACAGTAAGCACCCTGGTAACATATTGCTGAATTGTTTCTTCTTCTTTCATTTGTAGTAAATCAAACTTCTGCCTCAAGGTCTGCATTGCCCTAACGTAAAACCATCCTCAAGGAGCCTTTGATTTTTCATTTTTTTGAGATGTTCCCAAGCTTCTTTTTGTTGTCCGAAAACCTCACCAACCTCGTGAAGTATAGACTCATCAACAGCCTGCTGCAATAGAAAAAAGGCCTTTGCATCTTCTTCAATTTCTTTTTCTGTAGGCTTCTCTTCACTAAACCCTTTTTCAATTATTTTCCATAGCCTTTGGGACCTAAAAAAAGTTTTCATCCTGAAACTCCAGTGTTCATAGCCTTCTCCTTTGAAAATTGGCAGTAGAGGATGAGAAATCTCTGGTGTTGGTGTAGATGAAGAACTAGATGCCATTTCTATTTTCCTCAACAATCACTCCAAAAAACTTCTCTAGATCAAACCTCACAACTGAAATACCACCTCTCAACACACCAGCAAACAAACACCAACAACTCTAACCTCGCAGCTCTGATACCACTGATAATTAGTACACAGAGAGTTAAGACCCAGAGGAACAACTTTCTTATACAAACCAAACACAAAAAACAACTTCTTTGTTCGAAAATTCATACAAGATGAAATCAACTAGAAAAAAAGCAATACTTGAATCGCTTCACTAAAAATAGAGATACCGGTTTGTATACAACTCCGATTCCTCCGAAATTCAATACATGAAAAACCAAAAAAACATGAGCAACAAAAGTCTAATACAAAGTTTTGGTCAAAACTCTCTCGATTCACAGGGAAAAATTCACTCGAACACACTCAAGAACAGGAAATTTTCAGAAAAAAACATCATTTTTTTAACTCATTAAAAACACATAACCTTATATACTTTACAATACTTGGGTACCCAAAAGAAAATCGTACTGAGTCACTATAGCACGTGTCTCCACCAAAGTCAAACCAACCGCTTAAGCTTCTCACCGTTCATCTGCCTCGAACTTAAACTTCATCTCAGATCAAATGAATCTCAGCCCTTAGTTACCTTCCAGCCATCTCCTAACAAACTTAACTGATATTTGAACACCTAAAAAGACAGAAACACCCTTCCAATTGAAACTATTGACACCAGGACAATTCAGAGACTTCAATCTGCTGTTCTTCATCACTTCAACTCCAAATTCTCTTTTGCTTCAATTACTGCTGACATCAATGGCATGAAGAAGCAACTACGAGGGAAACAATTACAGAAAAATAATTTAAAGAATGATATATGAAGATTTCATGCCTACGAAGTTATAACATATACATTTCAGAAGTTATAACATGAAGAAGCAACTGTGATGAAAAAATTACAAAAAACATACAACATTATGAGACAGATTGATAATATAGAAAAGATTAAACTAACAATCTGAAATAGGTACCTCATGAACTGGAAAATCTAAATGGAATACAGAGCTTTGAGTTTGAGCTTGTTTGGTAAACCTATTGATAGGAAATATCAAAGAAAATATTGATCACAATCTCTGAACAAATCAAGGAACAATGGTTGTGTGTTTAATACATGCAAAGATATCCCTTTTGCAATATCTTTCTCTTCAGGTTATCAGCTCCAAAATATCTTCTATTATCCCAATTTTTGTATGGAAACAAAATCAATTTACCGAAACTCCTGCAAGCACCATAAACAATGAAGAAATCTGCTAAGAATTCAAGAATATTAATATAGAAAATTGAAACACAGATATCAATACCAACAAGAATAAAATTACAATGTTTGAGAAAAAAAATTGTGGTATGATGTTTCACAAACTCACTGAATATGAGTAATAGATTTCATCGGCTACACAAAAATGTAATATAAACTCCGGGTTTTGGAAAGTTAAGGGGCTTCCTCATCATCAACACAGACAAAATAAACATTCCCAATTACAAGAAAAAAATCTCAGAAAGACTCATCCATCTATTGCATGGGTCATAACTTTATTAGCTTGTCCTTATAAATTTTGGCCATCACACATGGCAAGTTAATCCCTCATGGATATGGCATCAGTCAATGTTTATATGAGTATTAGTATGTTGAATAGTATGGCTAGTGGATGCACTCTCCACAAGTATACGGGTTGCACACAGGTAGTAAAGTGGTACCTGTAAGGGGTAGGGTTGTCGAACCTCAGGGATTGGACTTAAAGTACTAACACTTCTTCTGATATCTAGTTAAGTAAGAATTGGGTTGTTTTAAACAATAGAAACAAGCTAATAAGGAAAGAACAAATGGAGATGTCAGGTGATTAGGATTGAGACCTTAACAACAAGAGAGCAATGCCCCAAGGAGCTATAACATGCTGACTTACTTTTAAGGCCTACCAGATACATTCTAAGATTCAAGTGTGTGCTCAAAAGCAATGTTGCATCTATGGTTCTCACATACACCAAGTTTTATAACTGTGCATTTCAAACACAACAAATTTTATAATTACACAAGGTAACTACAACTATGGTAATCCATACACCAAGTTTTATGAAAGTAACCGTGCACATCAAAGTCATCAAGTTATGCAACACAAAATTTAACCCAAGAATCAAAAGAACTCTGTAAACATTAAAAGCAAGTAGTTAAGGCATACAAAAAATCATAGTTCATGTCCCAGGGTACCATGGACAGTTAGCCCCTCATGGACAGGTATAATGAGGAAGATAAAGAGAAAGAACCAAGGGAAGTAGACATGAATCCCTTAATCATAAGATAATCTTCCTAGTCAAGCTGCAATATGCTAATTCCAATTTCCTTGTGCCTCTAACTAGTTCTTGATCCCCTTAGAAGGTGTGGTGAAGCCTAATCTTCCCTCTCCTCAAAGTCCTCCCAGTGGAGAAAAAAATCCCTGAACAAAGCTGAGAGTGAAACCCTGAAATCTGGAGTAAAAAGGGCGGTTTCGGGCTCGACACAGGCTAAGCACAGTCGTGCTTAGACCGTGTTTCCTCGGTTGGGCTTTTGAGTGAATTGGTCGAGTGCTCGCTTGAATTTTCTAGTGGGAGGGGGCATGATCGTGCTTGGACCGTGTTTCACTTGAGTGCGATCGTGCTAGGAGTAAGCGAAGTATGCTTCCCCTATTAAGCAGAAAATGCCTCATACCTGAAATATTCAGTGAGAGGAACACGCTCGTGCCCAGACCGTGTTCAGCCTGAGAGCACCCTTCTGCTTGAGTTTTCGTTGGGCATTCCTCCAGGCAGAGATAATCAGTAGGATAGAGCATGATCTAGCTCTGCCCGTGTTCAACTTGAGTGTTTAGCAAATATCTTTGTTCTTCGCTCGTTTCATCACCGAATTCACTCCAAATTGCTTCGAACCCCAAAATCCTGCTCACTGGACAACTATACCCAGAATAGCACCAAATATACACAAAATTATGCTAAAAGATGAGAAAATTAATGAATTTAGGGTAAATAAATATGATATGAAATACACTCATCAAATACCCCCACACTTGAAAGTTTTCTTGTCCTCAAGCAATCTCACATCACTCATTAAAAGAAAGGATGAGTGCAATACTTCTGATCTCAGGAGAATGACAAATTCTCAAGTATGGGGGAAACCATGAGGGTTAGACCAACAATAATGCACAATAAAAGGCTACGCTTTTCCTTTAAAGACCTCGTGTGTGTATGAAACCCTAAATTGAGTGCCCCAAAGTCTCTAGGAATTAATCTATGCTTTTGACCATTATTCCAACTAGACATAGTGGGTAGTAGCTTCATACACCCTAGAGGTAGCCTTTTCCCTTGGTAGGTCATCAGATGTACACTTGCAATGCCCAAAATTTGACTACTCAAGAGCGGCTTTCATTCTAATAAGGCGATAGCTCTTTCTACCATCTTTTTACACACCGAATTTTGAAATTGACTGGTAGGGCATCCAAATTGAGCAATCTAACTTCCATTTTTTTTATTCGAAGAGGAAAACTAAACTTCATCCAAAGCGAAAGGTTATCATCGTAGAATAGGTCGCTCCACAATTATTGTAAATTGATGAGGTCTTAGGTCTTTAGAGTAATAGAGAGTCTACATTTTGGCTCCAATTAAGGCACTAACAAACATGGTCCCCTAAGTTTAAGAATTTCCAACAAAGTAATCATAGATCATCATTAGCAAAGCACTCAACCATAAAAAGCAAGCATGCAACCCCCTCACCCCACCCACCCACCCACCCACTTGAAAGCTACATTGTCCTCAATGTAGAAATGTATATAATGTATATAAAAATTTGAGAACAACACAACAAAACGGAATTGAAATGAATTTCCTGAACACGGAGAGTGATGAGGCACTCTCAACGTGTGTGCTATCCAACTCCAAGCAACCACACAATCCCTGAGATGAGTGGAGAGACACAAGTGAAACCCAGGGAAATCAAAATAAAATAAAAATACTAAAGATAACAAAACAACAAAATATAAAAGCAAAGCAAAAGTAATCAAACAAAAATGTAGCAGGGGACTCCCCTTGCTACCTGACTACAAATGATGGAAATAAGAACACAAGAATAGAAACAAGGGAAAGGACTAGTGTTGTGGCTGTCCGGAAGTTGCGCTATCAAGCAGAAAATCATTGCCAAAAGAAGTAGAGCTAGCGTGAGAGCCCAAATAAGATGTATCAACTCCAATATGACGTGTGGGTCACACAGGAGAAACTGGCTCAGGAGATAACCGCATACTTAAATGCTCAGCAATACATGCCATGCCGCTCTGTACCGATGTAAATGCTACTAAGGAATAGGTAACCTGGTCTGGGTGACTAGAGGGGGCGCGAGGTGGCGAACGCGACCGCTATCGCGAAGTGGTAGTGGCCAGCGGGGAGGAGAGAGTAGCATCAGCAAAGGTAGTGGTAGGGACAGTATCAGAGTGCTGTCAGACTAGGTACTCAACCTCCCTGGTTGTTTGGACATGTTGCAACATCCCCATCGACCTCAGTGTCTCAAGGGTCATAGATGCAACACCGCCAACTATCCTCATCCTGTCAATCCCTTCTAGAATGCCCGTTTGAGTAGACATGTGATATAGGGGCCAACAAAGAGAGCGCCAATGCGAGGGTTGGTCCCCTAATGGGAGATGAAGGTGGAATCCATCCATCATGCTTAGAAGAAAGTCAAAGTCACGGCTATTGACAACCCCAGTACTATTGCCACGCCCCATCAAAGTGTGACTGAGGATGAAATGGATATACTGGAGTGCCGGAGTGCGGAGGGTGGTGGCCTTGGTCTAGCGAAGATCATAAGTAGGAGAAGTGCTTAGCTACCTCCAAGCGTCCTCCAGTGACTCTCTAAGTGGTCGGGAAATCAACAATGCATCGTATTCAAGAGTCCGAGTGAACTCCGCATCATAAAGCCCAGCCGAATAAAGAAGTCAGTGAGACTCATCCGTAGCATCGTGCCAAATGCCTGAAACTGGATGAAATCAGCAAGATGAAATGCAACGGTCCTCCGGGATAACTCAAACGTGGCTAACACCTCAAGCACCAACTGCTTTTAAGTGTTATCAGTGATATGGAATAGCTGCCACCAAGCTCCGACACTCAATAACCGCTGAACCTCTACCTCCAAACCAACCTCACAGAGGACATCCCAATCAATTTCCCTCAATTTGCCAAAAAAGGCGACGAGAAAGTCGTGCATAGTGATCTTGGTGTGACAGAGTATGAAAGGTAGGCACATAGTCAGTGTTAAGAGTGGATGCCTTAGTTCTGGCTTCTTGGATGCAATGTATTTCCTAAGCATGATTTATAAGAGAAGATGAAGACAATCAGTAAACAGCTGTCAAGAAAACAGGGGAACAGAATCGTGCCAAGGACATGCAAATTGTGCTCAACTAGGAAAACACGATCATGCATCGAGTGGCCATCTTCCCCAATGAGCCCTCACTCGTCTCGCAAGAAAACTCGGTGATTTCAAAGAAAAATGACATTTATGAGGAGTTGAAACAAGCATTAAATCAAGATGATGGATAATGGAAACCCCAAATCAAACAATTAAGTTAAATGGCGGCTTACCAAGATCGACAGAGAATGTGTGAAAAGTAGTGATTAAATGCAACAAAGTCTAGCAAGATACGAAACAAAACTCACGAAAACAATAGCCGAAGAGAAGAGGTAAAAATGTGAGAAATGGAGTGGAAGGATGCGATCAGGGGCTAAATTTTGAAATGGAAGGGTGGAAACTGAAGGGTCACGATTGAGCACGCATAGAGAACGTGCATGCCATGGCCATCAAGATGCTAGGGGTAAGCACGATCGCGCTTAGGGCATGTCCTTCCCCCTAATTATCTCAGGAGAATCCCCCAAAGTCCCAAGGGGTAAGACATGATCATGTAAAGCACACGAAGCACTTGCTGACCCTCCTGGCATGCTCATGCTCACCCTGTGCTTGACCTGGAATGCTTCAAAAACTGAAACCAGAGAAAATCAGTAGGACAAGCAGGGGTGTGCTCTACCCGTGCTTGGCCTGAACAATTCCATAACAAGAGTTTTCCTTCTCTAAGGCAAGCAATTGAGCCCCGTAAGAACAATCAAGATAAAGCCAACTCCCTAAAAGAATAAAAAAAAGATGCCGAAAATCCCTCAATAAAGCAGACCATAGCACGAGAAGGTGAAAAAGATAACCAAAAAGGAAAAAAATGACTAACACAAAACAAAATTCACAAAAACAAACACGACGACTTGGGTTGCCTCCTAAGAAGTGCTTGTTTAATGTCACTAGCTTGATGTACCTGTTTTACGCTCAAGGAGGTTCGTGAAATCAAGATCTCTCAGGACCACCAAAAAACCAACTACACGAGTAGGGTACTAAAGAGTTAATCAAATTGATCTCACCAAAAATCCCTGGACTCTAGTAGTTGGAAGTGGTCGGGCTAGGTGATGAAATATGTGGCTTTTTTTCTTTTGGTGGTCACCTTTTTCCACCATTTCTTGGCATGGGAGGTTTTTTTCTTTGGCGGTTCCGGTGGTGCAGAAACTTCGACAGACGGCAACTAAAGGTAATAAGATTCTATCATCACTTCTTCCCCAGCTTCATCATCGACAGGATCATCTTCTAATAATTCAGAGAGCTTATCCTTTAAAAATGTATCCTGCACAAATTCAGAAATAACTCCGTCAATAACATCTATAAAATAACAAGTGTCATCAAAGTCCATAGTGTGCCGCATAGAGTCTCGAAGTTTGAAAACCACTTCCTCTTCTCCAACTCGGAGTGTTATCCGACCATCCTTAACATCAATAAAAGCCATTAAAGTTGCTAAAAATGGCCTTTCTAAAATCAATGATACCTCAACCTTGTCATCAACATCAAGAATAATGAAATCCACAGGAAAAATGAACTTGTCCACTGATGAGTGCAACTCATATCATGTTTTCTTACCCTCAATTCATGCTTTCGCTTGCCTTTTAGCACATATTTGTATATATTCGGTGCTATTATGGGTATATTTGTTGGTGATGCGGGAATTGGGGAGCTCGAAGCAATTAGGAGTGAATCAGGATACCAAACGAGTGAAGATTAGAGATTTGGCTAAGTGTTCAATCTCAGCACAGGCAGAGCACAGTCGTGCTCTGTCCCCCTGAATATCTCAGCCTCATGATGACCAAGTGATAAACCTTGCAAGGGGGTGTCACCAAGCCAAACACGGTCGAAGCATGCTTGTGCCCCTCCCCTAGAAATCTCTAGCTTGAGTTATTTTCTGCTTAACAGGGGAAGCACAAACTGGATGCTCCTAGTACGATCATGCTCAAGTTAAGCATGGTCCAAGCACAACCACGCTTCCTCCCACTAGAAATTCTAGGTGAGCACTTAGCCGATTCACTCAAAACCTCACCATGGAAACACGGTTTAAGCACGATCATGCTTATTCCATGTCGAGCTCGAAGACAGCCTTTTTTAATTCTAATTTATAGGGTTTGCTCTCATCTTTGTTTAGGGACTCTAATCTCCACCGGGAGAACTTTGAATAGAGCGAAGATCAGGCTTCACCACACCTTTTAAAGGGATCAAGGACGAGTTGGAGGCACAAGAAAAGTAGGGCTAGCATACGGAGCTCGGAGATGAAGATTATCTTGAGGAAAAGGGAGTCATGGCTTCTTTCTCTAGTTCTTCATCTTTGTTTTCCTTGTTATACCCATTTATGAGGGGCTAATGGTCCACGATGCCCCAGGATGTGAACTATGTTGTTTTGTATACTTTGACTACTTGATATTAATGTTTACAGAGTTCTTTTGGATTCTTGTGTTTAATCATGTGTTTGCATAAGTTGATGTGTTTGATTTGCACAGTTGCTTAGGTAAAACTTTGTGTGTGTGGATTACCATAGTTGTAGTAGCCTTGTGTGACTGCAAAACCTGATGTGTATGAAACCCACAGTTACTTTAGTAAAACTTGGTGTAATTGAGAGCCATAAATGCAACATTGCTCTTGAGCAGAAACTTGAACCATAGAATGTATTTGGTAGGCTTTAGAATCAAGTCAGCATGCTATAATTCATAGGAATCCTCCCGGGGCATTGTTCTTTTGTTGTTGAATTCTCAATCCTAATCCCCCTATCACTACCATCATTTCTCTCCTTTGTTAATTGCTTTTAATTCTACCTCAATCTAATTCTTGTTTAACTAAACATCAGTAGATAAATTAGTAGTTTAAGTCCAGTCACTTTGGTTCAACAACCCTACCCCCCACGGGGTATCACTTTACTACTTGTGTGCGACCTGTGAACTTGTGGAGAACACATCATCCACCTTAACCAAAATATCTTCTATTATCCCTCTTGGTTGCCTGATGGACCTGTCGGTTAACTGTAGAATCATTGCGGTGGGTTTTGGTTCTCCAAGCCCAAGTTTTTGGAAGATTTTATAGGGTATGAGATTGATGCTTGCACCAAGATCAGCAAGAGCTTTCTCATTTACCAACCCTCCTATTGTGCAAGGAACAATGAATCCTCTAGGGTCTTTCTTCTTCTTGAAGAGTTTGTTAGTGATCAACGCTGAACACTCTTTACTAAGTGTCACTGAAGGCACTTCCTCCAATTTCCTCTTGTTCATAAGCAACTCCTTCAAAAATTTAGCATACCTCGACATTTATGCAAGAGCTTCTACGAATAAGACATTAATGTGTAGAGCCTTGAACATGTTGAGGAATTTCTTGTATTGCTCTTCTTGTTAATCCTTCTTCATCTTCACAAGGTAAGGAAGTTTTGGTTGATAAGCTGGCAATGTACTCTTTCCCTTACTCTGTTCCAATACCTTCTCCTCTACAACAGAAGGAGCCTCAAGATCAACAATGATAGCTGGTTCATCCTTCTCTTTTTCTGGCTCTTTCTCAAAAGGGGTTGGGAATTGCTTCCCACTCCTCAATGAAACACCCTTAAAGGATTCCTTTGGGTTGACTTCAATGTTGCTAGGGAGTGACCCCCGATGTCTCTCCTTAATTAATTTGAACATCTGAGCCATGTGGTGTTCTAGATTCATACAGTAGCGTTGGTGTTCCTCATCATTTCTTCATGATTCAAGAAGCGACTTTTAGTGCTCTTGATGAATCGGCCTAACAATCCAGTAAGTTCACTAATAGAATCAGATGATGACGAGGAGGATGGTTGTTGTATACTCTATGGGGAAGGCCTATTCGACCTCTTTGTAATAGCTTCAACCTGTGCGGCCAAAGTGGTGACGACATCCACTTGGTAAATCCCGATGGCCTTTAAAGGCTTGCTCCTCTCAAACCTCCACTAATAGCAATTGTTTGCCATCTCTTCGATCAATGTATATGCAGCGCTAGGTTGCTTGTTACACAATGAACCCCCTGAGGCTTTATCAAGCATCTGTTTAATAGCATTGTTTAGCCCATTGTAAAAGATTTGAATCTACATCCATTCCACTATTCCATGTTGTGGGCATTTCCTTAGCATTTCCTTGTACCTCTCCAAAGTGTCATACAAGGATTCAGATTCTAACTGCACAAAGGAAATATCACTCCTCAGCTTGGTGATTTTTGCTGGAGGGAAGTTTCTTGCAATAAACGTTTTTGAACTTGCTTCTATGTTGTCAAAGACCATAGCGGCAAGGAATTTAACCATTGTTTGGCCCTTCCTCGCAATGAGAATGGAAAGAGTCTAAGGTGAACAACATTCTCAGACACGTTGTTCGCCTTAAAGGTATCACAAATTTTCGAGAAACTTCTTAAATGCTCATAGGGGTCTTCATCCTGAAATCCATCGAACTGACACATCTGTTGTACTATTTGAATGATACTCAGTTTTAGTTCAAAATTGTTTGCACCAATAGGAGGATGGACAATAGTTGACCCCACTCCCTCCAAATTTGGTCTGGTAAAATCGGAAATACTTTGTTGTTCATTCCCGGCCATACTTTCCTCTTGACTTACGTCCACACTGATCTCCACTGACCCTATGTCACTCAAATTAAGCTATCTAATTCTTCTTTTGAAATTCCTCTCAACTTTCGAGTCAGGGTTTGGCAATAGAGAAGATGTGCTTCCTCGGGTCATACACTCGTGCCTATGCATTTAAAGATGAGTCAATGTGAGTTCAAGCAAGTAAAAAGAATGAAAACAAAGATAAGATAAAAACAATGACTAAAATAGAAAGAAAACAAGTATTCACAAATATGAACAATGTTAACAAACTAAATCACCGGAATCCAAATTTTTCTAAAAGTTGCCACAGTCCCCGGCAACGGCGCCAAAAACTTGATGTATTCACTGTAAGTATTTGGGTCACACACAAGTAGTAAAGTGGTACCCCGTGAGGGGTAGGGTTGTCCAACCTCAGGGACAGGACTTAAAGTACTAACTCTTTTTCTGATGTTTAGTTAAGCAAAAATTGGGTTGTTTTAAAGAACAGAAAGAAGCTAACAAGGAAAGAACAGGTGGAGTTATCGGGTGATTAGGATTGAGATCATAACAACAAGAGAGCAATGCCCAAGGACGATCCCTATGAGCTATAGCATGCTGACTTGCTTCAAAGGCCTACCAGGTACATTCTAAGATTCGAGTGTATGCTCAAAAGCAATGTTGCTTCTATGGTTCTCATATACACCAAGTTTTGCCAAGATAACTGTACATTTCAAACACATCAAGTTTTGCAATCACACAAGGTAACTACAACTATGGTAATCCAATTACCAAGTTTTACCAAAGCAACTGTGCACATCAAAGTCATCAAGTTATGCAACATAAGATTTAACACAAAAATCAAAAGAACTCCATAAACATTAAAAGCAAGTAGTCAAAGCATACAAAGCATCATAGATAGCATCCCGGGGTACCATGGATGGTTAGCCCCTCATGGATGGGTACAACGAGGAAGATAAAAAGAAAGAACCAAGGGAAGTAGACATGACTCCCTTCATCACAAGATAATCTTCTAGTCTAGCTCTAATATGCTAACACCACTTCCCTTGTACCTCCGACTCGTCCTTGATACCCTTAAAAGGTGTGGTGAAGCCTGATCTTCGCTCTCCTCAAAGTCCTCCCGGTGGAGAGAAGAATCCCCGAACAAAGATGAGAGCAAAACCCTAAAATGTGGAGTAAAAAGGGTAGTTTCGTGCTCGACATGGGCTAAGCATGCTTGTGCTTAGACCGTGTTTCCTCGGTTGGGCTTTTGAGTGAATTGGTTGAGCGCTCACCTGGATTTTCTAGTGGAAGAGAGCACAATCATGCTTGGACCTTGTTCCACTTGAGCACAATCGTGCTAGGATCAAGCGAAGCATGCTTCCCCTGTTAATCAAAAATGCCTCAGACCTGAAATATTCAGTAGGAGGACCACGTTCGTGCCCCGACCGTGTTCGGCCTGAGTGCACCCTCCTGCTTGAGTTTTCGCAGGGCATTCCTCTAGGTAGAGATAATCAGTGGGACAAAGCACGATTGTGCTCTGCCTGTGTTCAGCTTGAGCACTTAGCAAATATCTTCGTTCTTCCCTCGTTTCATCACCGAATTTACTCCAAATTGCTTCAAACCCTAAAATCCTGCACATGGGACAACTATACCCAGAATAGCATCGAATATACACAAGATTATGCTAAAGGACGAGAAAAATAATGAATTAAGGGTAAAAAAAATATGATATGAAATGCACTCATCACTAGCAGCTAGTTCAAATATTATGAATTATATTTGTAAAGCATCTGTTATTAATAAATTATCTAATTTCATCAAAAAATATCATCAAGATATAGTGCAAGAGATTTAGAGAAATAATTATGAAGCTGATCATGCTCCATGGAATTGAATTTTTGAAGCAAAAATGCTCTCATATCCATAATATCAGGTGGGTTGCCGATGCCTATGGATCACACCGTTTCAGGCTTCAAAATCCAACTAAGTTCTTGAAATAAAAGCCAAACATAGAGCAAGTAGATCAAAAACAATTAACAAACATAAAAGCCAAACATGGATGGTAGCTGAGGAAACTCTCAGCTACCATCCATGTGCTCAATGACACTCTTCACTCTAGAATATAAAGTATTATAATCAATAAAATTAATTATAAAAAAGGGGCTAAACTATACTAGAACCAATAAAACTAAACAAAAAATAACAGAATTGAAGTGAAATACTCACAAGGTCGATCCACAACATCGCATAGAACACTATTATACCTTGAAATCGATCTTGATCTATTGCACATGTTCCAAATCAGAGATTTCTTCAATTCTTTTCATGAATTTCTATGGAATTTTTTCGTCTTCACCAAGAGTAAAAGAGAGAGACAGCAACACAGTCCCATTCAAGGATAGCGTCTTAAACCGAGCATGTAATATCGCCATGACACTCCTCGAAGGTGAAGCCCTCGGTTGGAGAAACTCAATGTTGACTACCGCATCGCCATCAGACAGAGTGTAAGCACCACAACCGCGCCTACATGCATACTCCGACAAGGTTTCCAGAACCTCGATGCCACTGGAGACTTCAAGTACGTGAAAGAAAAGCGCATTGGGGCTATTATGGGTGATGATGATGGAGGGTTCGTCTTGTTCTTAAGCCCCGCCGAATGGCCAAGGGGCGGCGAGGCGGTGCCGGCGAGGTTGAAGGCTTGTCAGCTTTGGCACTAGCTTTCATTCTCATTGCCTTGTCAGATGGGCTCTTTGGTTGGTCGGCAGGAAGTAGTGGGTAAAGAAAAGGATGAAGGTAATGAGACGCTGCAACAATGGCGCTAGAGGTTGAGCTCTGGAGGTTGGCGAGGGGCCAAGGACTCTCCCGAAATGGAGAGGTCCTTGAGGACAAGGCGCAAGACGTGGCCCTGGGTTCATGAGACTTCGGCTGGGAAGGTTGTTGGAAGACTCTGGCGCGAGGACAAGGTTGCTGAAGATGAGAAATACGGGTTGGGATTTGGCGGCTAGTAAAGATAGTGGGAAATTTTGAGCGGTTTGGGAAAACTAGACCTAGGGTTTTTCACTTTTTCCCATAACCAATATTATTATTACTATTATTATATATTTATTATTATTATTATAAATATATATAATAATAATTTATTTATTATATATTTATTCCTTAATTTTAAATTTTTTTAAAAAAATCTGAAAGTATTATAATTCTTTAATTTATTAATTAATTTAATAATTATAATTCTAACATATAAATATTATCACAATTATATACAAAAAAAATTAATATCAAAATTTTAACTGGTTTTTCGATGATACTAAGCTAAACATTTTAGTTTTTTCAAAAATAAATATTAAACTTCGTTTATAGAAAAAAAAAACTTGTTAAATTTGGCTCCCCAATATCTCACTAATAATGCAATCAATCTTTTGATAAAAGCTCAAATTTAACATCAACAAACCAAATAGCACAATGCCTGAAATAATTTTATGTTTATTATTATTATAAAAACGAATATAATCCTACATAAAAGCATATGATACAAATATATAATTAATGCCACATCTGTAACAATTATGATTTCAAATCTTCTAACCAACGCAATCCATCATCTCTCCAAATTCTCATACCCGTTACACCAACTTTGTATTTGCAAAGCAAGGTAAATCACCTTAATTCACATTATATATAATTTTAAAGCAAATATTAATATTATTTCCTTATCATAATTAGAATTTGTCCTCTCATATGAATTTTAAATAATCAATTTTAATTATATTATTTAATTTATACTTATCTTATTTTAAATTATAATATCAAAAATTATTAACAATACAGTATAATTATTATAAATATAGAATATCATGTGTATGAGTAATTAAATTATGCAAAAAAATTCTCATATATTTTTGTGAAGCATAGTAGAGAATTTCTAAGAAAATATTATGCAATAAAAAATTTAAGTTGTTTTTTTTTTGTAGGTACGTAATTATTATAAATAGAGTATAATTATTATGTAATTATTATAAATAAAGTATAATTATTATAAATATAGAATATCATATGTATGCGTACTTAAATTACATGAGAAAATTATCATATATTTTTGGGAAGCGTAGTAGAGAGTTTCTAAGAAAATATTATGCAAGAAAAAAAATAAGTTTTTTTTTGTTGTGGGTACATGATTATTATAAATAGAGTATAATTATTATGTAATTATTATAAATAAAATACAATTATTATAAATATGGAATATCATATGTATGCATAACTAAATTATGCAAGAAAATTCTCATATATTTTTGTGAAGCATAGTAGAGAGCTTCTAAGAAAATATTATGCAAGAAAAAATTAAGTTTTTTTTTTCACTATGGGTACGTAATTATTATAAAAATTGTACAATTATTATGTAATTATTATAAATAGAGTAAAGTTATTATAAATATAGAATATCATGTGTATGCGTAATTAAATTATACAAGAAAATTCTCATATATTTTTGTGAAGCATAGTAGAGAGTTTTTAAGAAAATATTATGAAAAAAATTTAATTTTTTTTTTGTGGTTACGTAATTATTACAAAAAGAGTATAATTATTATGTAATTATTATAAATATAAAATATCATGTGTATGCGTAATTAAATTATGCAAGAAAATTCTCATATATTTTTGTAAAGCATATTAGAGAGTTTCTAAGAAAATATTATGCAAGAGAAAATTATGTTTTTTTATTGTGGGTACGTAATTATTATAAAAACAGTATAATTATTATGTAATTATTATAAATATAGAATATCATGTGTATCGTAATTAAATTATATGAGAAAATTCTCATATAATTTTTTTAAACCATAGTAGAGTGTTTCTAAGAAAATATTATGAAGGAAAAAGAATTAATTTTTTTATTGTGGTTCCATAATTATTATAAAAAAATTATAATTATTATGTAATTATTATAAATATAGAATATTATGTGTATGCGTAATTAAATTATGCAAGAAAATTCTCATATATTTTTGTGAAGCATAGTAGAGAGTTTCTAAGAAAATATTATGCAAGAAAAAAATTTAAGTTTTTTAATTGTGGGTACGTAATTATTATAAATATAGAGTATCATGTGTATGCGTAATTAAATTATGCAAGAAACTTTATACCTATTAAATTTTAAATTATAATATAAAAAAATTAAGTTTTTTTTTATTGTTGGTGCGTAATTATTATAAATAGAGTATAATTGTTATGTAATTATTATAAATATAGTGTAAAATTAAGTTTTTGGTATGGTTTTAGATTGGTTGTCCAAAAACTGTGACAAAAGAAAGGAATGATGAGTTTGTCACAGTTTTTTGGCATGGCCAAGCCAAAACCCATAACAATAGAGTATATGGCATTTGGCATGGCTTTTGGGTACAGTTTAGGCTTGGGCGTGCCAAAAACCATGACAAAAAAATGGATAATGTGTTGGTCATGGTTTTTGGCACGCCCTAGCCTAAACCGTGCCCAAAAACCATGCCAAATGCCATGGACTCCATTGTTATGATTTAGGCTTAGTCATGCCAAAAACCATAACAAATGAGTTGATGTGTTTGTTACGGTTTTTAGCACGGCAAAGCCTTAATCATGACAAAAACCATGTCAAATGCGATGTACACCATTGTCAAGGTTTTTGATACTGTTTTGGCTTGGTTGCGCCAAAGAACTTTGACAAAGAAAGGGATAATGTGTTTGTCACTATTTTTGGCACGGCCAAGCTAAAACCGTGCCAAAAACCATGACCGTGACAATGGAGTAC
Organism: Dioscorea cayenensis subsp. rotundata; assembly: GCF_009730915.1. NCBI lineage: Eukaryota > Viridiplantae > Streptophyta > Magnoliopsida > Dioscoreales > Dioscoreaceae > Dioscorea > Dioscorea cayenensis. Next base: position 11,677,193 of record NC_052488.1, on the reverse strand, counting down.
ATGGCATTTGGCACAGTTTTTGGGCACAATTTAGGCTTGCCCATACCAAAAACCATGACAAAGAAAGGGATGATGTGTTGGTCACGGTTTTTGGCACGGTTAAGCCAAAACCTCTCCAAAAACCGTGCCAAATGCCATGCACTCCATTGTTATGGTTTTAGGCTTAGCCGTGCCAAAAACCATAACAAAGGAGTTGATGTGTTTGTCACTGTTTTTGGCACGGCTAAGCCTTAACCGTGTCAAATGCTATGTACACCATTGTCACTGTTTTTTTACTCTGCTTTGGCTTGGCCGTGCCAAAAACCGTGACAAAAAAAAGGATGATATGTTTGTCACTGTTTTTGGCGCGGCTAAGCCAAAATCTTGCCAAATGTCATGTACTCCATTGTCATGGTTTAGGCTTGGACATGCCAAAAACTGTAACAAAGAATGGGATGATGTATTTGTTACGGTTTTTGGCACAAGTTTTTGTCTAAATTTTAGATGAAAACATAAATGGTGCCAAATACTGTGACAACTTTGTCACTAACTTTTGTGCGTGCCAATTTTCGTGACAAATTTGACATGGAATCAAAACCGTGCCTAATAGATCATGCCAAATTCTTGTTTTTCTTGTTGTGTCCCATTACCAATCGAAACGAACATAGAGAGTCACCCTTAAAGGAATTAAGAATAAGTCTTACTTTGAGGAAATGGGTAAAATTATCAATTTACTTCATAGGATGAAGTGAAATTGTAAATTGGTTTAGGGTTTTGTCTTAAGTTTAAATTATGATTAAAGTTCAATGGAGTCGAATAATTAATCAAAATTATAATGGTTTAAAAATAAAAGTTATTTTGGTTGTTCTAAGACTTAATAGTACTTCATAATAGAATAATGGTTATCATTTTTTATGAAGTTTTTATAATAACGACTCCTTTCTACCCTAGCATCAATCAATTATGATGAGATCTTTCCCCAATCTCTCTCTCTCGATTTTTAACCCTAGTCGCAATTTGAACAAGAAGAGAAGACTGTATCTGAATTCCGGCGTGTCATCTAGAAGCGTGGGACCATTGTTTGACGCTAGAAGATCCAAGACAATCCGAGAAACAATTTTAGTAGATCAAAGGAATAGATTTGGAACATTAAAACGTAATTTCTAGACCTATTTTAATTAAAATAGTTAAATCAGGTTGTTCATCAAATCAATTAATTGATATCGCAGTTCTATTTTTCGCTTCAGCATGCTTTTGATTGTTTTGTTCAATTTTGTGATATGTTCTAACAAACCCTTCATTTCATAACTTCTCTGGCAAGATTCCAACCTTATTCTTCCATCTAGGGCACATAAGAATGTGGATCTCTCTTGTAAGCACATCTTTAGGAAGCGAAGAATGCCATCAACCTCGAGAGCAATAAGCTCTACCAACCATGGTGAATTGAGAAAATGAAAAAAAAATCACAATAAAAGTAAATTATTAAATTTAAAAAATTGATGTATTCTTTTTAAAAACTAAAGATTTATTGACCGAAGATTAATTTACAAGAAGTTCGAACTTCTTTTAGGTGTTATTTGTTTCAGGGGATTTAAAACTCTATGTATTTGGAATTACAATTGATTCTCTCAAAATCCTTTGTTTGTTTGATGGCATTTAAAAAGTTGATGTAAATGGAAATCTAATGAACCCACTTTTGAGTAGATTTTGAAATATGGCTAATTTAATAAGCGTATTCTAAAATCGAGGATTTGAAAAGCTCATCACAAGACATGCATGAGACATGCGAGTGTCACGTGAAGCATGGAAATATCCATTTTTATTATTATTTTAATATTTTTAAAAATTATTTTTTGATTTATAGAAATATTTAAATTAATTGTATATTTAATTTCAAAATTATAAAAAAAATTTAAAAAATACATTATTTTATAAATAAATTTTTAAATATTTGTTTTAAATTTCCTTGTCATTCAACAATAATTGATAGTATATAGTATATTTAATATAAATATTAAACACATAAAATCAATTAATGGATAAAATCATAATAATTTATTAAATTTACTACATATATTGTTTTATTTTATAATTAATAAAATATAATGGTGTATTTTATAATTAATATCACCTGCAACTATATACTAAATCTATATTTACAAATTTTTCGAACCAAACACAAAATTTTATAATCCAGCATTTTAAATATATCTAACCAAATACTGGATTTTACACTCATTGCATTCTCAAATACATCATTTACTAATAAATCATAATATGAGATCCATTGTATTTTTTAGTCCATCAAACCGAAAGTCATCTTAAACGTGTCAAGACTTTCACATCCTTTTCTCTCAGTAATATTTGGAGCAACCAAGAGTAATGATAATGAAAATGAAAATGTGATCCTCTACATTTTATTTTTCTTTAGCTTCAGTCCACGGTCGGAGTCTACGCAACTTGAAAGTTTGATTTCCAAAACATAGGAGTGGAGGGAGATGCACTTCACATTCCACCCTGTTGCTTGACGGCACATGTAAATTTTGTATCGAAGACATCAAACTCACTTTCCAAAAAAAACCGTCAAGCTCAGTAATGCCATGAATCTAAATTTTCCCACAATATTACAAATGCTCAATATTTTCATTTTTTTTAAAAATTCCCTACGCTCCTTTTTACATGTCATCTTTTAATTTTTTTAATATTTTTATTTAAAAATATATAAAACATTAAATAATTTATTTTCAATCTTATTTTTTACTTTTTATATACTAAATTACTCCGATTTTTTTTTTGGTCTATTTTAACAAGATCACATACATTAAAGAGATTGGTTACTAGTACTTTTTACGGATCAATTTTAACTAAATCATATAAATTAAAAAAATAGTTAAAATTAATTACTAATCTAAAATTTATAAAAATTATATTAGCTTTCTAATATGACCATTCTTTAAAATATGTTTTAAATAATGTGTAGTTGACTATAATTTATTAAAAGTGGTAAAAATAAATTTAAAAAACAATAATTAATGTTTCACAAATATTTTAAATGGATACGTAAAAAAAACAAAAATAAACCTCTAAAATAAAACAATTAAAAAGAACCGGAGGTATATATTGGATGTAAATTAGTTAAAGTGAACATATAAATAAGACCTAACCAAGTATTACTTTAGTTAAGGATGCGGTCTATTCTTTGCAAGTGGAAACTCCTTAAATAAAAATAATTTGATATCGTTTATTCCGTGAAGTTTTCCAGATAGCTTTATCCTGTTACAAGCAACACTTTTTCAAATTGTTTACCAGATTTTTCACATTGTAAAACAAGGGACTCTCATGTGTATTTATCTTGTTCCCAGTGTACTAATTTTTTTTCTTTTAAATGTGTGCAAACTCCAAATCACATCCTTGACTTTCAATTATAAGGGTAATAATCCTAAAATTGCATAATAATTTTTTTTTTATCGAATTTTGGTTTGTAAACCAAAAACTAATCAATAAAGTTTTAGCAAACTGTCTTTTAAAATTTTTTTTGCTAATTAGGATAACTTGGAACAACTAGTTCTATTCAGGATCAGCCAAATTATTTGATTATGTACTCAGGAGAGGTTCATTCCAGAATCCAGACAAGAATCTTTTTGGTCCAAGCCTCTGGAAATCGTGCTAGAAGCATTCTTGTGCCCAGAGTTGCACAACAGGTACCCCTTTTTGGGAAGCATTCTTGTGTCTAGAGTTGCACAACAGGTACCCCTTTTTGGGAAGCATTCAGGGGTTAAAAGTTCTCTCCATAATCTCCTCAACACAACAATTTTCCAACAATTTTCCTTTATACTATCTGGGAACCTTGACTTGTTCCGATAAGAGTGACAACCCTTTGACAGCCATAATAAGAAGATTGATACAAATCTTGCTCCTTGAAAGAGTTGGTTATTGTCCATAATGGGCACAAGTATTTCACATAATTAAGTGGTCCTGGCTCTTCTTAATCATTAGCTTAATTATTCCTCATACTGTTCTTGATAAAATTTCAGTTCTCTAGTAGAATGGAACATTCCCATGACACCAAAGCAGGGCATGAAGAATCATACAAAAAGTATGGTAGCTGCAATGCTTGAATGAACCCTGTGCAGGATTAAAATGAGTTTCTGCAAAGTGTTAAATTATAAACTTCCTAAGTAGCATGCTCTATGCTGTTCGGCTAATGACCCCTATCTTTCTTCCATCTAGCCCCTGAAACTATTAATCACCTATTTTGCTAGAATGCCTGATATCACTATAACTAATGCCTCCATTGTACCACTTGTTGGTTTGCCGGGAAAGACAATTGCGTGTTGATGTTTAAATAATCTCATATGCCTAATAAGCCAGCGTGAGAAAAGAAACACAAATTATTTATATAGTGACCACAAACACTTAAAAGATATATTCTAAATGACATAACATTAGACATCGGCAAAAATAGCTTTCTACTTTTGTTTAGCTTCTTTACTTTTGTTTGCAAAACATATACCGGGCAGTTAACAAGAATAAACATCATCACTTTATGGTAATTTATTTTCAACAAAGTATCACGATACATATCATTTGATATTTCTTTAATGCTGATTTTTACGACTATTGATAAATTAACTGCTTATATAAATTTTTATTTCTATCATGCATGAAAAATCATCAGAAATTGATAAGCGAATTAGCTAAAAAATGTGATCTCCAGAGTTGAATCTGAACCAAGTGAGAAGCAGGCATAGCATTTGGAAATTAATGGATTGGTTAGCAAAGGCTTAACAAAATAGAAAAGCACAGGCTATAAGTGAAAACATTAAATGGTTACATCAATCACATGAATAACCATACATGTGTAGGTTAGAAGCTGAGAAAATAAATAAATAAAAGAACATAAGGTGTTCTCCCTAAGATGCATTTTTGGTAATGTAAACAGTGATAGTGGGGAGGCAAAGAAAAACATCTTCTGACTACATAAGACCAAATTAAGAAGTGTTCCAGGACAGCTCTTGAACTTAGAAACGGAAAGCACTTTGATCCTTCTCACCTCATTTCTTGGTTCAGGGACCAAATTCACCACTTTTCAAATCAGAGATCTAGTTGACTAAACCCCACAGGAATGAGATTTGGAAAGGATCACATGTATATGGCCTCACATAGCACATTCATAGCAAAACTATGGAAAAAAAGTTTCAACAACCAACCTTGACAGAGCAATAGTGTCCAAAGGTTCCTCTATGGTGTAAAGTTAGAATGCAAGTCCTGAAAAACACTTTCTAATATACAAAATAATACTCAAGTTAGAGACTTTAGCATGGCAAATATAACTTGCCATTTTCTTTTACCAAAGTAGCTTCTCATAATGTGATGGCTCCATCATATAAAAAAAATTTAAACCATTTTTACTCTCATACAAGTCAAACAAATATAACCTGTTGAATACACCATTAAAGTGAAAAGTATTTTTGAAGAATATGGGAAATAGCAAACAGTGGCCTGAATTTAATACCTAAAGGCCAATGTTAGCAAAAGTCACCAATTATCACATGTAGCAATTTTCTAAGGTAGCGTTTGGTTGGATGTAATTCTAAATGCAGTGGATTTCTAGTTACAATGTAACTGGAAATACTTGGCTTTCAAAATACAGTGCAGTCAAATCTTGTGTTTGGTTGGATGTAACTGAAATTACTGTATTATAAGATTTTATGTTTATTTGGAAGGATTTGTAAATCTGGAATTGGAAAACATGTGTATAAGTGTATGGATATGTCTGCGTATATGCATATATACATATATATATACTTATATGTATATATATATATGTATATATTTGTGTATATATACATATATATTTATATATATACATATTTATATATATATACATATATATGTGTATTTATATATGTAAACATACTATATATAGGTATATACATACATGTATGTATATATAAATATATGTATGTATATGTATGTGCATACATATATGTGTATATATGTATATGTGTATGTGTATATGTATAGATTTATGTATATATATGTATGTGTATACATATACATATATGTGTATATATGTATATGTATATGTGTATGTGTATATGTATGTATATGTATGTGTATATGTATATGTGTATATATGTATATGTATACGTATAGATTCCTGTATATATATATATGCATATATACATATGCATATATACTGGTTTTGAACTCCCGGGATTTGGTTTTACGGTCATTTTGACCGTAAACCAAAATCCCTCAATGATGGGATTTCAAAAACACATGAAAAATAAAATAAATCAAAACAAACACCGGATTTTAAAAAGGTAAGGGATTTGGAGTTACATGTAACTCCAAATCCCTTGAAACAAACACTATCTAATTTTTTTTTGTAGACCCAACACCCAAATACTTAAGCAAACACACAACCAAAAGGTGGCTTAATATTAACATGATTTCAGATTTCTTTTAACAATCACAAGAACTTAATTGTTTTAGGAAGCCAATCAATTCACACCATCATAAAATGGTTATGGGGTTGCACATGCATTCTAGAATCTTAATAACTGAAAAAGGGCACAAGTTTGTTGCAATAAATTAAGAAGTTGAAAATGAGCATCCTAAGAACTTGTTTACCTTTCATTCCTTAAAATTTAGATGTCATCATTAATCCCACATTATCATATAGCTCACTGTCTTCTTTATAACTGATTAACTGAAGCATCAAACTTCTGTTCTGAAGTTGTTAGAAATGATTAATTTTTAGATATTTAAATTTGACATTTAAGTTAGATTTTATCTTCTTTAACAAACAGTGGCCTGAATTTAATACCTAAAGGCCATTGTTAGCAAAAGTCACCAATTATCACCTGTAGCAATTTTCTAATTTTTTTTTGTAGACCCAACACCCAAATACTTAAGCAAACACAAAACCAAAAGGTGGCTTAATATTAACATGATTTCAGATTTCTTTTAACAATCACAAGAACTTAATTGTTTTAGGAAGCCAATCAATTCACACCATCATAAAATGGTTATGGGGTTGCACATGCATTCTAGAATCTTAATAACTGAAAAGGGGCACAAGTTTGTTGCAATAAATTAAGAAGTTGAAAATGAGCATCCTAAGAACTTGTTTACCTTTCATTCCTTAAAATTTAGATGTCATCATTAATCCCACATTATCATATAGCTCACTGTCTTCTTTATAACTGATTAACTGAAGCATCAAACTTCTGTTCTGAAGTTGTTAGAAATGATTAATTTTTAGATATTTAAATTTGACATTTAAGTTAGATTTTATCTTCTTTAATGATCTTATGATGTTGATCACCTATGCTCTATGCTTTATGTATCCATGCAAGGATTATAATATCATCCCAATTAATTCCGAGCATTCCCTTCAATTTCCCACAATCCAAACAATCCGCAGCTAAATGAGACAACCCATTTCTCAAAGAAAATGACATCCAAAGATAACCAAACAAAATTGATGCACAATCACAACAATGAAAACAAGAAAGATTCACAAAATATAAACACAAAGCACGACATAGGGTATGGTCACCGCTCCTTTAACCCAAGATCATAAGATAAAATAAATTCCTAACTTAAATATCATATCTAAACATCTAAAATCCAATCATGATTATAAACTAACTGTCACGCATGTACAGTAAATTAGTTGTGGAAAAATAGATTTCTACTTGTAATTAACACAAAATTCAGTCAGTCAAATCAACACTCTGCTGATACTAGTGAGAAATCATGCATCCTAATAAAGTCAGCACAATTTCCACACTTGAATTTTTGTGCACCTAACTTCACAGTGAATCAAGGTTTTCTAGTTTCCCCATAAAAACTCACTAGCAATCCAGCTAATTAAGCATCATGTTAAACAGAACTTTTAAGCAAACAAAAAAGTGAAAGACTTTGCAGGTTTGTGCACATTCAAGGTCCGATCAGCATCTTAAGAACTTGTTTGCAAAGTTCAAACCGTCTCACCTGAATTCTAGCAACGCTACGGCAATGTTCCATCAACCTCACCTCCAGCTCCTTAGCCTTCTCGGGATCAATCATTTTCAGACCCTCATTCAAGAATTCACCGGATAAATGAAGATGCTCCTTCCGATGCAAAGCCACAAAAGCACTGAGGTGCGGATAATCAACATCCTCATCACCCTTTTCCTTCTCCTCCTTATCATTATCATCACCATCACCATCACCATCTTCATCAGCATCATCATCATCCCCATCATCACCATCACCCTTCTTCTCATTAACACCCCAAATCTTAGAACATAGCTCATAGATCACAGCATTGTGAGGCGTCGGACCAGAACGGCGGTTATTGAGGTGAAAGGCCTTCAGACGCCGTATCTTGTTGTAGGCCTGGCTTGGGTCGAGAGGAGCACTGACGGAGTCCTTGATGGAATCGTAGAAGGAATGAATCGTCTGCGCGGCGGGAACGGCGCCGGTTTTATCGCGGAACGCGAGGACGCCCTTCAAGAGCGCGATCTCATCGCTGTCGGTCCACTTCTTGGGGGCGCTCCGGCTGGTGGCAGTGGCGAAATCGGAGAGCTTGCCGGGAGTGGCTGGTCGAGATCTAGGGCTCTTTCTCGGTTGCATTGCGTTGAATTCAGAGGATTTCGGTTTCTTAGGGTTTGGAGAGGGTTTGGGGTTGGAGATATCAGGGCGCTTGCGGGAACGAGGAGAGGTGAGGCGCTTGGTGGGCATCTTCGGGAGCAAGATGGAGGTTTACGGCAATAGGGAAGGAAGATGGATCTCTCTCTCTCTCTGTGCCTGCTCATGTGTAAGGCCGATCTGCTCATCCGCTCATGCGTTAGGCCGATTTCTTTTCATTTTTTAATTAATTTAAAATATTTCTTTTAATATGTTTTAAAAATGAGCTTTTCGAAATTAAAAGAGAAAATTTTGTTTGTTGTAAATTTATATAAATATAATTAAAAATATTGTTTAACACACACACATATATATATATATGCATGTATATTCAAACAAAATAGTGGAAATTGCCAAAAACACCCTCTAAATTTGCAATATGTACAAATTGTCCCTCTAAATTTGATTATCCATAAAAAACCCCTCCTTTTGAATCTGATGAATTTGAAACCCTCAGCGTTTAATGGAGTTAGTTTTGAATTTTTTGGACGAAATTATCCCTTGCATGGGAAGTTGTGGCAAGTGAGGCATGGTTTGACTGTAAAAGCGCTTTCTTTGCAATAATTTTTTTCCTCTTCGAGAGAAGTAGTTTTTTCTTGGTTAATCCCAGGAGAACACCATTATTGACACTCGCTTTTTCCTTTTTTCTCTCTTCATCTCTTGACTTTTTCTTTTTCAAAAGTTGTCGTTGCTCGGACATCTTCTATAGGGATTGGACCATTGCCTCGAAGGAAAAACTCCATTTCAACTCTTGGCAGTTTCATTAGTTTGCGCTCCAGGTATTGAGGCGAGGTGGGCCAGTTGAAGATGTTGTATTGTTTACCTTTTGTTTTGATATTATGTGGGTTTATTTCTGATTTGATTTGTAAAGTATTCTTTGCAAGATCTACTATTATGTCCGCACTCGTGGTAGTGAAGCCGAGTTTTTTTAAATGGTTAGCGCCTACAAAAACATTGTCCGAGCGTTCAATGATAAAAACTTTTAAATTGATCTAACGAGTAAGGAAGGCCTACTAAACCTTCAGGTGGCCTTAAGGTGGAACGGATAGGCTCGTAGAATCCGAATATCTATTAAAATCATTTACGTTTAATCGAGACCTGGATAAATTTAAAGCAGAGACATAACATTTTTAAAGCGAAACTTGATAAATTTAAATGGAAACATTTACGTTTAAACAAAAAGCGTATAATTTTTAAAAAAACATAGACATGATAAGGATAGGTGAGAAAAAAAACATAAGTTTTTAAAGCGGAATTTGGTATAATTAATCAATAATTAACTTGTACAACTATGTTTCTATTTAAATATCATAGTTTCATTTAAATTTGCGTTTATTTATGGAAAGCGATTTTTCACAAATAACGAGCAAAATGTACTGATAATATCGCGATAGTTTGTGGCAAACGTATGTAACGAATACAAGTTGTTCTCTATGCTTAGTTGGCGACAATTTCTTTGCAAGATCTACTATTATGTCCGCACTCGTGGTAGTGAAGTGAGTTTTTTAAATGGTTAACGCCTACAAAACATTGTCCGACATGCAATGATAAAACTTTAAATTGGTCTAACGAGTGAGGAAGGCCTACTAAACCTTCAGGTGGCCTTGAGATGGAACGGATACGCTCGTAGAATCCGAATATCTACTAAATTCATTTCTGTTTAAACAGAAACTCGATAAATTTAAACAGAGACATAACATTTTAAACAGAAACTTGATAAATTTAAACGGAAACATTTCTGTTTAAACAAAAAACTGTATAATTTTAAAAGAAAACATGGACATGGTAAGGATAGCTGAGAAAAAACATAAGTTTTAAGCGGAATTTGGTATAATTAATCAATAATTAACTTGTACAACTATATTTCTATTTAAATATCATCGTTTCATTTAAATTTGCGTTTATTTATGGAAACGATTTTCACGAATAACGAGCAAAATGTACAATAATATGCGATAGTTTGTGACAAACGTATGTAACGAATATAAGTTGTCCTCTATGCTTAGTTGGCGACAATTTCTTTGCAAGATCTACTATTATGTCCGCACTCGTGGTAGTGAAGTGAGTTTTTTAAATGGTTAACGGCTACAAAACGTTGTCCGACATGCAATGATAAAACTTTGAATTGGTCTAACGAGTAAGGAAGGCCTACTAAACCTTCAGGTTGCCTTGAGGTGGAACGGATACGCTCGTAGAATCCGAATATCTAGTAAAATCATTTCTGTTTAAACAGAAACTGGATAAATTTAAACAGAGACATAACATTTTAAACAGAAACTTGATAAATTTAAACGGAAATATTTCTGTTTAAACAAAAAATTGTATAATTTTAAACGGAAACATGGACATGACATGGTGAAAAGTCTTCCAAAGTTTGTTTTAAAAAAAAATTGTATAAATGTTAGACTTGATGTGATTGGGTGGTTTTTTTCCCACCATTTTTAAGGCCAATGATGGAATTTCACAACATAGACACAGTCCAAATGACCTACAAGGGGTAAAAAGGAACTGAAATGATAAAGGAATGGCTGTCTGGGGTATTCAAAACTTACAGGGGTTGTTTGGGAAATTTTAAACAGTGTAGGGGGTAAATAGTAATTTTCCCAACAAAATAAAAAATTAAAGCATAATATTATGAAAAAATTATTTATTAGTCCCTCAAACTTTTCAAATGTATTGTTCAGTTCCTCTGACAAAAGTTTACACTATTCACCCCTCCTTTTTTAATTTCTTTATATATAGTCCCTGTCGTCACTCTTATCCATGAAAAATTTTGAAAAATCCTAAGTTACACTTGTATGTTTTTTTTTTTTTTTTGTAAGAATGGAATAAGGGCCTGTTTGGTTGCAAAATAAAAAAAATATGACATAATTTTATTATGTAGGAAGTGCAAGTGATTATTACATAAATTATAGCATATTTTATTCCTACAGAATGAGTGTTTGGTTACCAAAATAAAAAAAATTATAGAGATCGACCGATTGGTAACTAGATCACCAGTGGACCTGTGGCCGGTCATCGAAGATCAGCCGGAGCACCGGTGGATCGTTGGTATGTCACCGGAGGGTAGCCGAGCAGACCACTAATGGATCGTCGGCGTGTTACCAGAGGCCTATGGACCGGTGGTTGGACCAGTGACCAGTTGTCGGAAGCCTGTCGGACCACCTGTGGATGGTCGGCGTGTCACCGGAGGGTGGTGGACCGATGATCGAACCGTCGGTGGACCGATGATTGATCGCCGGAGGCCGGTTGGACAGCCGGCCGGAGGCTGGCCGAGCCACTACTAGACTGGTGGCTGGTTGCTAGATCAAAAGAGAGAGAGACTTTTTACAATAAAAAAAATATTCTACTAGGAGTGAAATATTTTTTATGCCATAATGCCTATATTATGCCATAATTTTATACTTTAAAATAAGTACCCAAACAGCCAATATGGCATAATTCTCAGAAAATATTAAATTATGGCATATTGTACAGATTATGCCATAAGTATCTTCTCAATCAAAACACTACCTTAGTGAGGAGGAAAGTCGATCTTGGTATTGAATATTAGTGAGTAGAAGATTGGCATGGAATGAAAGCTTGTCGCGAGGAAGAAAGTGCCAGTAACAAACTCCTTGTGGAGTTGTTTTTTTCTCTATCCTATCATGGATTTATTAATGACTATCTCAACTATGTTAATTTCTATTGCTGTAGGACTTGGATGGATACATTTTGCAGTATTGCGTGACATAAGGAAGAGAGTTGTGTCTTACACTTCACTGTCATATTCATCATATGTTTGACAAGAATGTGGTCGATATGATAGACAAGATTGGCAATAGAATGACAAAGGGCTCTTCTGTGTCATTAGTACTATTGTAATTATCATATCTTCTTGATAATTCACTCCCTACATAATGTGTTCTCCCTTTGTCTCTTGCATTTAAATGATGTCATAGGCATTGAAAGATGAGTGATGGAGCTTGATTGTACGGATAGCATATGCATGCACATATTCAGAATATGATGATGCGGTAAACAAACTCTTACTCACGTCACCGTAGGCGTATAATTGATTCCAAAAATTAGGCATGAAACATTGGCGTAATTACTTATTCATGGGATACCGATGGGGTGTACTCAAATGCCACTGAATCATTTAATACGTGGATAAGAGAGGTACACCACCTTCTGGTGTGCAACATGATGAACTTAATCAGGCATGGCCTATACAACTATCAAGGAATATTATCTTCATTCAGGATCTACACGTAATGTGCTAAAATTTACTTTTCTTTATACTTCTCATACTTTCCATTTACTATATTGATTATTCTTTTAATATTTATGATGGTGCTTAGTTATGTTTGTTACTTTATAGCTACCAAGCCATTGTCTTTTGTATCTTATTATTCCATGCGGAAACCACAAGTCTTTATTTAAATTTGGTTTATGCATTGATTGTGTCTTCTTTTTATCCATTGAATTGGTCTCATCTATACTTGTGATAGGTCTAAGCTAATGAACATGATGTATAATCTTCACTAGCAATGTGAGAAGTGGGACGCTTATCATTGCCCTGAGGTTCACAAGAAGATCAAGGAAATTGTAGAGGAAAGCAAGTCCCTTGTAGTTGGCCACTCTATTGGGGAACAATGTGAAGTTATTGACAACCAAAGCAACTCCGTTCTTTTATGGGACATGATATGCTCGTGCCGACATTGGCAAATGTATAGTCTACCATGTCAATATGCTTACGCGGCAATTATACAGACTAATACTAACATTCACCATTTTGTGGATGAATATCACACAATTGCATCATATAAGGCAGCATATGCAAGCCCGATATTTCCCATACCAAACTCGGACACACTAAAGGATGATTGCTGACTTCTCCGTCTTCGACCACCTATTGCAAAGAAAAGACCAGCCGCTGAGGCATAGGAGGATTGAGTCACAAGCTTTCAATGTGAGGGAGCTACGAAGCAATCATTATCATGAAGTTGGGTATAACAGAGCTACTTGTAATACAGTCATCTTAGATTGAAAATGCATAAGAGGTGCATTTCTTTTTGGAAGTGCTAGACCATCTCGCAAATAGCCAACACGAACAAAGCAACCTCAACGTACGCTTATATCAGTAGGGGCATCTACATTATGAGGTTAATGAAAGAAAGTTTTTTAATACAATTGGGTGATATTGATAATAAGTGATAAATATTAAACAACAGTCATGCAAAATATGATGTTAAATTCACGGATTTCATATTGTGTCAATGAATTGTAAAGGTTTAAGAAATTCCTAAACATTTTCACAAAATATGAAATGGATTCAGATGTTAACAGGGATTATTCATAGGTAGCAACCAGTTTTAAAGCTTTTAAGGTACTAACTATGAATATTAGATAAAGTACAAGATTTGTGAACCAAAAAGAGTGATAAACATTTGTAAACAACAAAAGATACATAAAAAAACATAAAAGCATGCTTGATTTAGTGATTTGTAGTCTCAGAACAGTCATTTAATGTTGTCTAGTAGGCCTCTACCTCTGTGGGAAAGGGGGAACTACATTAGCCTCGAGGACATTGGCAAGCAAATCTTAGGGTGATTATGATGCTCTTTGTAGCTTCTAAATCTTCAGCAATTGTTATGGGCATGAAATCCTCTTATGGTTCTTCAGAGCTAGCATCATTTCTCTAGTGTTCATTTAAGATGGGGGGCGGAGTCTTCCTTTTTTAGTGGGCTTTGGGTAATGATGTCCACTAATATTCATGCAGCATAATGTATTCACACTCAGACAACCTCATTGTTGAGAAGATGGAGTTGCTCTGTATTTAATATTTTCTCCATAAAATGCATAAGATAAACTAAGCAATCCATACTACCTACCCTTTGCTATGGACAATCAACGGTTTAGTGATGGTGATGGTGGTAGACCTGTTGTAGTGGTCTGGTTGCTTCTTCATGGAATCTAGCAACATTAAGATGAAAACATCGATGAAGTCAACTGCCACCAACTGCTTGCCATCTAAGAAAGCATACATATGTGCATGGCAAGTATCCGTTGTTCCAAACCTGTGGTATTATAGACCTTTCCTTTACTTCTTTCATCTTTTCTGAGTGTTTTCTGTAGTGTTTGATTTAATTGGGGGAGTTTTTGGGTAAAAAGTAGCCTTTTTTTGAGGTTTTTCGGTCTTAAAACATAAGCATGCTTGTGTTTAGGCTGTGTTTATGCCCATGCTTTTTACTAGAGAGTGTTTGGCTTGATTTTGGAGAAACATTGGCCAACCTGAAATAAGCACGCCCATGCTTCTCCGAGCATGACCATGCTCAGAGGCCCTTACCTTGTTGAGTGTTTTCTGAAATTCCAGAGATTTGCAAGGGGTGAAGCAGGCTTGTGCTGTCTTGGTGAAGTTACGGGGTGAAGCAAAGTACTCTAGCAGTGAATGGGGTGAAGCATGCCCGTGCTTTTCTCTAAGCACTCCCATGCCTGTTGTGAAGCATGCTTGTGCTTTGCTTTTCCAGCCTCAATTTAAAGGCATTATGAGCCTTTTTGTAAACCCTAACCCTTACCCCTTCTTCACTCTTCTTCCTCTATTTCCCTTAGTTATCTCTTGGAGCTAGAAGAGAAGTGTTAGCCTTGTTCTTTAGACCTAGGAGCCATGATCCATCCATTTTAATTCTTGAATCCTTTAGGTAAGCTTCATCCTCCTTGCTCTTGCTTGATGTTGGCGGATGAATGATTGAGGGCTTGATTTATTGGCTTGATCCATGTTTTTTTGTTGGTTATTGCTTTGGAAACTTGAGAGTTTGATTTAGGATGTTATAGCTTCCTTGGATTGTTGAATCCTTGAACCATTGCTTGCTAGGGTTCTTGAGTATTGTAGTAATACTATAGCACCAATTAAACCTGGTTGTTTCTTGGAATTCTTTGGCTTAGAGTGAAGTTGAAACCTTTAGAAATTCATTGGGAACCTTGGTAGCAAGTCTTGAGCCAACCCTAAGGTTGAATTAGGGTTTCATGGCATTTTTTAACCTAGGGTTTCTTGGTTGCCTTCTTTATGTAATCCTTGTTGTTGTTGTTGTTGTTGTTGTTGTTGTTGTTGTTGTTGTTGTTGTGTGTGTGTGTGTGTTTGTTTGGTTAAATGGTGAAGGCTCATTGCGAGGCAAGGAGCCGATGAAGGAGTAGCGTACCCAGGTTTCTCGCCTAAGTTATGAGTGGGGCTTTATATTGCATAATTCTTTTAGAATATCGAATTGTGAACCTTATATTTGTTTAAATTGAAAGTTTTTTGTGGTTTTATCACCATGAAATGATGTTTTGATGAAATTTTTATATGGTTAATTTATAAGCAAGTATATGGCTATTTAATGATTATGAGCATGGAAATTTATAAATGTTGTTTTATTGCATTGCAAGCAAGGTTTGAAACTCTTAAGCATGCGAAGCTTGTGAATTTTATTATATGGAATGATGCTCATTCCTGCCATGTGGATATTATCCTGTTCATGGACCTTGGCTTTTTATTATTGTGATGATATTATTAGTACACCTATGGGGGCTTGAGACCTTGGCTTTTTATTATTGTGATGATATTATTAGTACACCTATGGGGGCTTGAGAGGGGGGAGGGGGGGGGTTGATGGTGATGGGGTTGTATCCCGTCTACTGTAGTAGGGGATCTCCATGGGCTAGCCCATAGAGGTGGCATGCAAGACCCAATTATGCTTATCCATTTCAGGTGGCGCGCAGAGTCCTGACTGGATGATACATCGGTATTCTGGAGTCACCATACCGAACCAATGGGTCAACATCAAGGACATGAGGGCCTTGATGGCTCTGAACTTAGCCGCTGCCACGACTATTGTTTAGAGGGTTTTCTAGACCATTCATTGATTTACCGAGGTGTACTATATTGATTAAGACTTCATAATTCTTATTCTAAATTCTTATGCAGAATTCCTTCTTATATTTGACAAGAATGATTTTATGATAAGTTTCATAGTTTGAAGTTTTGCAAACTTGTATGGTTTTTGAAAATGACTTATGAAATTGAAACCCTAATTTGAGGCAAGGTATCATTTATGATGGTTATGGATTTTACTGCATATAAATGTATGTAATATGTTGTATCATTTAAGGTTATGCATATTTTTGTAAAAGATTTATTATTGTTACTTCTTTGGTTTGTTTTGATATTTTGTGAGAATTGTGCTAACCTACTCACTGAGTGACTTAGGTTACTCATCCCCTCTTTTTTCTTCCTAAGCACTACGAGCCAGTAGCGTGGTGGCAAAACGGTGTGTTGGCCATCTACTATTCATTTTTCATTCATTTCTAGTATATGTATGTTACCCTTTGAGCATGTATTTGTTTTAAAACATGGATCCACTAGTGTAGTTGAACTCTGTATGCTTGAGTCGCTTGCCTATCTAGTTTCTTGGAAACTTTATTATATTTGTGGCGAGTATATTCCACTGAACTCTACTTTCATGTTATTATTGTTTCTTCCTCTGTGTATCTGTGTATACCAATTTTGTACGTTATGTTCTATGTCACTCATTCTAGAAGTTTTGTTAGCCTTGCGGCGACTTGAGGGTAGGGTGGTGGGGTATCCCTCCTCGAGTTGTCATGACAATTATCACGTCCCAGGGCACATTGGTCGAGGTATGACAAAACCAGTGTTCAGATACAATAATAGAATCCAATTTATATGCGATCACTATCCGAAACAAAATCCTTAAATACTATACATATGTTAAATGTAAATAAAAAACTAAGTCAGAAACTGGTTAAATATAGAAATAGTAGTACAAAATTAAGATAAAAGTGAACCGCAAACTCAAGTACTAATTTCTTACAGAGATACCATTTGGTTTTCAAAGAATGCTAGACTGTAAACACGAATATATGAACTTCAAATGGAAATCACACATCAACAACAACACTAATGAGCATGAATTGATACTAATAGGACTATTTCAATATTGGATAGCATTCTCACTTGTCAAATCTGGTATTGAGAAAGACAAATAGAGTCATTGGTTCAAACTTATCAAGGTGTGTGAAACCTGCATGCTGCTTCTTGGGAGGATGAAATCAACCTATATTGCTGGTTTGACTATCTGGTTTTCCATGACTCTGTCATCTTGGGCAATTTCTAATTTGTCAACTGGAGTAGTTTCTAGTTTGTCAAGTTGACCGTGTTTGGAAGATAAGGTTGCAACACCATTATTACCAGCCAGTGGTTCCTTAGCATTCAAAGTTGCAATGGACTCTATTATTTTACCAATGTTATTGATTGTCTCTTTATCCACTATAGTAAACTCAGAAGGTGTTTGTGTTGGGGAAACCCTTTTTCCCCCTCTTTGGGATAGCGTAGATTTTCTTAGGGACCCAGGTGCAGGGCATGATTCCCCAGGCCTTATTGCCATGTAGCGTGAGTGACGGGCTTCTCAGATTGGGTCTCATCTAAAGGTTCCTTGGTTGGGCCTCTATGGAGTTCACATCAATCTTTTTGACCTATTTTTGTGGTGAGGCACAGGGTTCTAGTTGTGAAGAACTAGAGTCCATATTCAATTCCGGATCTGGTTGATTTGTGGTCTTCTCATGCACATCCAAAATTACCTCAAGATTGCTAATAGACGATCTAAGTGCTTTCATTTCATTTAGTACAAGCATGAGTTTGTCATGCGACTCTATCGGCCCTTCATGTTAGAGCCCTTTGCGGACCTTGATTTACTTAAACCTGATGTTTGCACACCAGCAGCTAGTTCTAGATTGGTTCTTTGTGCATTATTAACCTTAGCTCTTCTAAACCCAATGAGTTCAAATAGGTGTGTTTGATTGGAGCCAAGGCAAAAAATGGGCAAAATATGACAATTGTTAATAGAAGAAACATATAAACCAAATCAAAACACTACAATGAAGACTGAGGTAGGCCCACAATAACATATTAAACATTAATAGTTTATTCAATACCTAAACAATAAAGACACAACAACATAAATGGTTTTGTACATAGGCGATCATATAAGAAGGGTGATAAACAATTTACTCCAAAATTGAAATAGTTATACATAAGTTAAAGCTTAATACATATCTTGAACTACATACATATGAATCAGAACATGTTTGTAGGGTATTGTCCACTTACATATAATTCTAAACAACATATTCTATAGTTACGTACTTCTGTTCCCTTGAGTGAGTCGAGTAGTATAGTGACACCAGCTTATTTCTTGAAGTTGTTTTGTCCGTAACAGAGGATCCATGGTGTTTTCCCAAAACACATCTTCTTGCTAGTACATATTACTTCATTGAGCCAACCATTCAGTGCAACGACACAACCCCTTAGTTATCCTATCACAGATAACTTCCCTGAGCACCTAAGCTTTACTCGTGCAGCTATAGTAGGTGTATCCTCCATGAGTCATTTATGAGTTGCTTGTGCCATGCATACTGGTCCAATTTGGATAAATCATTCACATAGTAAACAAACAAAGAAGGTGTTGCACATGATGTTGTGAAGAAAGCAACAATCCCATGATGTACACCAACAGTAGTTTGATTAAATTCCTCTCTGTCTCCTTCTTTATTCTCCACTAAATTCATTACAGCCCTCATTAGATAGTCCCTATTTCTATCTACTCCTTTTGTAAAGAACTGCTCCTCAAGTGTGCATCATTCCTTTTTCCTTTTGAACTCTATAGCCCCACCATCACAACGTAGCCCCAATACCAATGCTACACCCTCTGGCCTGAATTGCAAATAACTTTCACATAGCTTGAACCTTTTTGTCCTTTCATCAAACACTTGTATCAAAGTGTCCAATATAGTCCGCTTTTGTGTTTTAGGCTCGAGGTCCATGAAATGGCTAAAAGGAGTCATTCGGAGTATATCCCAGTGTTTGGTGTAATCTTCTCCCTTAATTCCCATAGGATCAACATGATTGGCGCTAAGTAACATTGGCCATTCAACAAAATCCTGAACTCTCTTGCCATAATCCTTTTAACTGCAAAGGCAAAGGATTTCCTTCTGGTTGATAGATTAACAATGCTACAAAATCGATCAATAAAGTACTAAAAATTAAAGTCATCATCTCATATGGGAAAATAAAATTATAAATGGTAAATTTGCAAAGTAAACAAAGAGTCTTCATAAACTAACTAATTTAGGAAGTAAGTCTTTAAAATTTATTGATACTATACAAGAAAATGATATTGTCTATTTAAAATGTTATAACTAAACACAATCATGTGACAACGAATGACACGATGAATTATATTATTCCAAGCACAAATTTTTAAGAGAACAACTGGAATATGTATTCAAACACACCATCAACCTTTGTTAACCCACTTTATGTTAACAAGTTCTTGTCTCTAATGAGCTGAGGGATAAACTGTGTACAACAAACGGAGATATGATTAGAATTTAAACATGGATACACTGAAACAATATGAATTCCAAAGAGCCTTGGTGTTCTATTGAAATCCATTAAACAATGAAACAATTGAACTTTGTACAATGATCTTAGATGTGTACAAATTTAGATTAGGGGTTTAGATCAAAAGATAAACTTTATCTCACGTTCTACAATATCTTCCTGTGACAAAAAAGAGGATAATGTCAAGACAATGATTTTCACTTATTATAATAGAATTTCAACATAAGTTACATGAAAATAAAAAGAAATCTATTAACATCCGTTACCTTCTATTAGAATCAGGGCATAATAGCATCATTTTTCTCAGATTGCATAAACTTTTGGGAAAAAGTGGGTGTCGGCCCTAGATGTCACCAAGCCTTCATACCTCTTGGGCTTGGAGGTCTCGCAATGTTGCCTCCCCTAGATATTGCTTCTCCCTAGCCTTCCTTCACTCCATCCTCTTCTTTCACTCTTCTTCTCTTGGGTCCCTCGAAACCCAGTTGCAGACAACACCAATAGGGTAAACAACCATGCACATGCCCCGACTTCCTCCACTTCGTTCCTCTCTATATCGTCTCGACCCAATGAGAATGAATTAACATGGAAAGGGAATGGTTTTCCATGAACTCCCTCTGGCAACAAAGAGATTTGACAGGTATTAACTGTTAAAACTTTTTGAAAGTGATTATTTTTAAACATTGATAGAGGGGTATAATTGTAAATTCCCTTGTAACTTAACCGCATTAGCCCAATGTTGGACTAAAAACTCTCATTTTCAAAAAACAAGGACTTTGTGGGGATATGCAAAAATAAAGGATGCTTTTTGACAAGTACCCCTTGCTTATATCCCGCAAGTGCAAGGGTTTGTCGAAGTAATAATCCCGGGTGAGCGGGGTCGAATCTACAGGGAGTAGGGAATGAAAATACTTAATTTGGTTCTTAGCTATGTGGAAGATCAATAATGATTGGTGTGAAATTGATTCAATTCTCAATAATAAAAGAAACAAGTGAGAGAGCAAGAATAAAGAAAAGGGTAAGGCAATCGATAAAGATGGGGTACTCGGATGATGCTTCACCTAGGAAAATCGTTTCAAGTGCAAGAACTCTCTATTATGCTTCCTAATCGATGCAATGGTGAGTCATGGAAATCCTTACATACATAGTCCCAAATCTAAGGTCAACTATGCCTAACTCTATTCATGTCCCGGAGGAGAGATTAAGTAACCTCTCAACCTCGCACTCGAATAAAGTTGCAATGGGCTCTAGGGATTCCAAGTGAAATCACTTCCTAATTATAGACCTAACCCTTTGGTCCAGGCGGAAGGTCCCTAGCCACAATTAAGCCCCAGTTACTAAGATCCCCTCAACGCTTCACTCCATTGCACGCGCAATTAGGCCCCAGCGGAGGTTCATCCCTTAGACCATTCACTCTATTGTGGCTGCAAAGAACTCAAGGAACGGAGGTAGAATCTATCACGTCGGAAGGGAAAGGGGACGCTCCTGTACCTCTCGACTCACCCTCTCAACCCTCTCCAACCTAGCTTTGTCTAACGCTCATGGTGTGTCACTCACTCACAAGGTTACCAACAAGAACTCTCAACCCTAGTGTCACTCTAGGGGAAATGTTCATACAATCAAGCATTCAAGGTTAGAACTCACAATAAACATCAATTTATTGAAAGCATAATAAAGAAGTTCAATGAAACGAGTACATCCTAGGGTTTACAATCACCCAAGTACCCACTAGGGGTTTAGCTCTCCATAGAGCTAAGTACAATCAAAGGAATTGAATGTAAAAGCAATGAATCCATAAAGAAACCCCCTCGATGGTCGTGTCGATGGTCTTGTGGAAAGTCCTCTACTCGTCGTCCAAGGATTCCTTCGTCCGGTATAGGATACGCCTCAATCGAAGCTCCCCTACCAACCTTCTTCCTAATGGAATCACGATGTCGGAGCCGTAGAACCTCTCCAAAACCTTGGCCAATACCCCTCGAAACCCTAGCCAAAACCCTCTCCCAAGTTGGGGAAAAGATGGAGAAAAGAATACTAAAATCGGGGCTGAAATCGGCTTTAAATAGGGCTGGAATCGGGCGACTGCACGGGCGTGTATGATGTCACACGCCCCTGTGGAATTTCTACACGGGCGTGGATAATTTCCACACGCCCGTGTGGATTCTCTGTTTCTCTGTTTCTCTGATTTCTCGGCCGGGCTGCTACAGTACTCTGCCGGAAATACTCCCGAATTCCATACTTTCATTGGGGTAACGCAAACGGGCACGCGTTTACGCCGTGAATCACTTGCTTCTTCAATGATGTATACGTTGGTGGATCTCTTGTTCTTATATGCATAAATCAGAATGCTCGAGTGTGACTGCCTTTGTGCCCCTCCAAATGAATGTGCTCACTCGAATACGAGGAGGTTGGCACACACTCTAGCATCTCACACCTGACCTATGTCTTCGTATTTTAACCTTAGCAAGATCTCCTCCAAAATAGGTACATTATGATCCACATTGGCCTGTTTCCTTCATACTCGGCCTCACAACCCTACCTGCATAAAAGTAATATAAAAACACACATATTAATGTAAAAACCTAAGAAAAGTAATGCTCAACATAAGGAATGAACGCTTCGCATTCATATCGCACAAGCACTTATCACTTTTCAAGTGGGAAAGCTAGAGGGATTGTTTGAACAATTTCTCTAATATTATTTATAAAAATATTATTTATAAATTAACTTGGACATAGCAATATCAAGACCTTAACACATTTCTTTTCAAGAAAATTTTAAATAAAATGATCTTAATATATATATATATATATTTACATACTCTTAAGCATAGTTGTTTATGGATAATATAAAGGAGTGATTATATTTAGGCCGAATTCATAGTCTGAATGGCATGGTTGCCAAGTTGGCATCCATGTCAACATTGACGTCATTCTTTAACTTTCTTTTGTAAATAAAAGATTTAATCACTCTTTATAATCTAAACCCTGAATGTCTTATAATTTTTAAAGTTTGTGGGTTTATACTAAACTCTAAACCCTAATGCCCAAAAACCTTAAACCTGAATGCTATAAAAAATCTTATACCCAAAATTCAAAAAATCTAAACCCTAAATAATAAACCATATACCCTAAATTATAAATCGCAAATATAGTTTAAATTTTATGATTTAGGGAGATGGTAAAGAGAAATTAAGTCTCTTAAAAAAGGAGAGAAATAATGACATGGATGCTGACATGAATGCCAACTTAGCATCCACGTCCTTCGGACTATCAATTTGATTTCTACCTAAATATCATAATTGATTATAATTTGGTTATTTTTATGTAAACAAATGAAGTTGTGAGTATTTTGATGAATGTATGGCATTCATATATTTTATATCATTTTCTACACTCATTTGGTATGAATTAGGGTTATATTGTGGAATTTGATGCTAAATATAGTGTCTTTCACATTCTCAAGCTTAGGGCAACATTTCAAGATGAGAGAGAACCAAAAGAAGCATTTCAGATCTTAAACAATGATGTTGGAGCTCTCTCGGCATCATTTGAAAGAGAAGAAGGCAAACTAGGTGGCTTACGGGTGGCTTACGAGTAGCTTACGGCCAACCTTACGATCATAAGCCAATTCCAAAGGACCTTATGGGCATGGTTATGCCAGTAAAAGGGATTCAAAGCCAATTCATAGGACCTTATGGGCAAGGCTTACACCCATAAGGATGCTGTAAGGATCATCCAGAGGAGTTTACGACTACAGCTTACGCTTGTAAGGGCAGTCAAAAGAAGTAGAGCAAGTAAAGCTTATGGTCTATGCCTTACGGCCATATGTTGGATCGTATTACAAATAAAAGACCTTAGGGATGTGACTTATGGCCGTAAGTGTTCTCGTAAGGCTCGCGACCATCTTCTCTACCTCCCTTACGGCCACGTCCTTATGCATGTAAGGTATCCGTAAGTAGTCGGACATAAATAGAACTTATGAGAATTTTTAGGGCATTCAACATTTTTCTTTTGGGCATTTCTTGGAGGCAAAGTTAGGGAATATAAGCAATGAATATGAAGTAGATAAGGGGTGATTTCAACGGGGATTCAGATCAACATGCAAGGGGATTGAAGATCGTAACCATCAAGTTCACCTTGCTAGAGTGCGTGGAAGTTTTCCTAGGTCTTCTCCATTGATTCTTCATTGGCACGATTTAGAAGGGGGTTTTCATGGCTTTCATGTTTTCTCCTATTATTTGTATCTTGGATGCTTCTCTTCCATTAATGGAGGGCTAATTTGTATATGTTTGGGCATTGTTAAACTCTAGGGTTTATATTTTGACATTGGTTGTTGGATCTTTGATGCTTTAATTGTTTTCTTAATTGAAACCATATTTATTTGAATCTAACTACGTGTTTGAATGCTTGGTTGCTAACGAAGCGAAATCCATAGCTATCATGTTTGGTGTGCTATGTGACGAGAAAAAATTCCCACCTAGCATAAACTTCCCTCAATTTGAGAGGATAGTGAGTGCACCTCTGGTTAGGGTACTTTAGAGACTTTGTCTCCCACAATCCTTCCGAGTTGGTTGATGATAATCTTCATGCTCTTTACAATCATGTGGAATAGATTTTAGGAGAAATCAGATCTTTACTCTACATTCGGATTAGGGATAATTTCTCTCTATAGGGAAGGTTATCTACTTAAGAGATTGTCATTAACTCATAGTAAGGTTTCATAGAGTGTTAATGCAATTGTATGGATGCCTGTATCAGCTCTGCACCTATTCATGTGGAATGAATTTTAGGAGAAATTGGGGCCTAGTATAATTCTAGAAACCTCCTAGTTCAAATAAGATTGTATGCATAAACAACCTTTGTCTTTTTCTTTATAACCCTAGAGGGATGCTATGCCTGGACATCGCTTTCTTCCTTTACTTCTCTCCTATTATTTTTTGTATTTTCTTATCTTTGCTTGCTTTTGTTCATACACACAACATTTGATTACTTAAGCTATTTTTTGAGTTTAGGGTTATTACTAGTATTGACTTTTTTCCCTATGGACCGATACTTTACTTTTACACACACTTTATTACACGATCAGCATATACACTTGCGTTTCTATCAACTTTTTAGCGCGGTTGTCGAGGAAGAATTGTGATATTAGGAACACCTGATTATCCATCACTTTAGCCATTTATGTTCTTTCTTCTTTGTTTTTCTTTTGTTTTTCTTTATTGTTGTCTAATTCTTTTTTTTTTTTTTGATTTTAGTGTATGCCACCAAAGGACAAGTCAACAAGACTGGCAGTAGGTGAGAGCAGCATTGAAAGGGTGATTGAAACAAGATTTAGAACAGCTTTACTGAATGAGATAGGATCTTTGACAGTGAGTGTTGAGGAAGAACAGTTGGACACCATGGCAGATCAAGGAACCAATATTGGACCCTTTTCAGATTATGCTAGTCCCATCCTTGATGGCTCTCAATCAAGTATAGTACACCCACCAGTTACAGCAAGCAACTTTGACCTCAAGCCTGCGTATGTACAAATGGTCCAAAATTCAGTATAGTTCCATGAGCTACCAGACGAGGATCCTAATGGTCACATAGGAAGATTCCTTGAGCTACGTGATATGTTAAAGATTAACAATGTCTCTAACAAAGCAATTAGATTTCACTTGTTGCAATTTTCATTAAAAGGAAGAGCTAAGCAGTGGCTTCAAGCTCTTCCTAGAGCATATATCATACTTGGGAGTAGCTCATAGAAGCATTCTTAGCTCATTTTTTCCCACCAAGAAAAATGACCAAGTTGCGTTAGGAGATTATAGCCTATGCACAGTTGGACACTGACTCACTATTTAAGGCATGGTAGCAATTCAAAGACTTCTTAAGGAAATGTCTGCTTCACAACCTCCTCAAATGAATGGAAGTTCAGATTTTCCATCAAGGCCTAAATCAAAGTATTAAGCAGCTTATAGACTCAATAGTGGGAGGATCACTTGGCAGTAAGACCCAGAGGCAGCCAAGCAGTTGATAAAAGAGATAGCCATGAACAACTACGAGTGAATCTTTTGAGGCAAATCAATTATGAAGCCAACCGAGATGATTGAGGTTAGTGAAGTTACAGCACTGGTAGCCTAAGTGGAAGCTTTGAGCAGAAAGATCAATAACTTGTCTACTCAGCAACTGGCTACAGTCATGGCGTGTGACACATATGGGGGAGGATATGTCTTAACAGATTGTTCCATTGTAGGAGTGGCGCATGGACCCATCGAACAGGTAGATTTTGTTAGTAGTGCCCTCCAATAGTAAGGAAACCCCTATAGTTGTGCTTATAATCCACAATGGCGGGATCACCCCAATTTCTCTTGGGAAAATCAAAGGCAGCAGTAGAAGCCCCGGCAGGATTTTCTCCTCACCAGCAGAATAACAAGGGACCCGCATTAGAGGAAGTACTTACTCGGTTTATTCAAAGTATGGATGTTAAGTTTCAGCATTCCAAAAATCGATTTCAGAGCATAGAGGCATTGATGAGAAACCAGCAGGCTTCTCTTCAAAACTTATAGAATCAAGTGGGGTAAATAGCTAAACTATTGTCCGAACATCCTCAAGGAAGTTTGTCGAGTAATACTAAAGCCAATCCCTGTGAGTATCTTAAGGCTATCACTCTTTGGAGTGGTAAAGAGGTGGGTATGGGTAGTGAAAAGATGATGGAGAATAAAAAGAGACCATAAATTGAGATTGTTGAGAGTCCAGCAAAAGAAGGAGAAGATACTCCAAATATTGAGAAGAAAAAACCACTATTGGTGAAGGATTATGTTCCCCATCTCCCATACCCATCAAGGTTGAAGAATGATTATACGAATGAACAATTCAAGAGATTTCTAGATCTATTGAAGCAATTGCACATTAATATATCATTTATTGAAGCCTTGTCCCAAATGCCAAAGTATGTGAAGTTTCTCAAAGACCTACTAACAAACAAGTGGCAATTCAAAGAGATATCAATGTCACATTGAGTGAAGGGAGCTCAGTGTTGCTTCAGAATTGACTACTGAGCAAACAAAAAGATCCAAGGAGTTTCACTATCCCTTTTAATATAGGTGATTTGGTAAATGAAAAGTTCCTAGTGGATCTAGGTGCTAGTATCAATGTAATGCCTTACACCATGTTTATGAGACTTGGACTTAGTGACCTTAAGCCAATTAGGATGACCTTGTGATAAGTGTTAAACTGATTATATTTTCTATATCATTTACACTGCATTTAGCATGAAATTGTACTTATTTAGCATCTCATTAGTACAAAATTTTATTCTTTTGTTCACAACGACTTTTATTTCTATTTTAGGAAGAAAGAAGCAAATTCGAGGATGTTTTGAAGCAAAATGAAGCAAGTTGCTGAATCAAGGCTACACCATGACTCACAAAGAGCGTTATAGCAACACACAATACCCGTAGTCTACACTTACCACTACCGTGATCAAGTCGTGGTAGCATGAGCTCACTAGTAGTAACATAGAAGCCATAATAGCCTTATAACAGCCTTTGTGAGTCTATAAAAGTGTTGTCAAGACACATAATGCCCATATATTATGCCAAGACGTGACTTGGAGCCCATGCAACAACTTACTCACAATGTGCATCACAACACCTATGGTGAGGCCGTGGTGGAGACAATTACTATAAATATCCCTGTATTCTCTATGTTCGGGGAGGTTCTTTCGCCAAAGAACCTAGGCGGGAGATCTAAGCGGTAGGAGACGGTGTTTCTTCCATATTCCAACGGATTCCGGTGGATTTCTCAAGAGTACGTTGATGAGCATCATCGGAGAAGATCGCGCATAGCAGGCATCTTCAAATATCATCATCAAAGGGGCGTGAGTGACTCACGTCATCCAAATAATCTTGGGATCCTCTAATCCCCAACCTTTAGAGAACTATTAGAGGGAGTTAGTCTTGGAATACATTAAAAGCTTATTTATTCTTATTTTGGTCTTGTGGTTCTCTTATGATTTGATGCTTTATTTGTTATGATCCATGAGAACCTAATTCGAGGGGAATTGTATGTCTAGGTCCCTCGGTTATTATTTATGAATCTTAATTGATTAATACAAATTGTTCTAGTTTTTGTAATCATTGTATGTTCTTAATTGCTTATTATTATGATGTGGATGAGGAGGATATGTCCCCATATTGATGACGCCCATACCATGATAGATCTATGCATATTCTAAGAGGTTAGGCATAGCTAGATTTCCGGATAAGGGATTGATTGTTTCTTGGGCTTAGGGTCTGATTGGTCTTTTCTTGTGAGATTTCCGCACTTAAGGCAAACCTAGGAGGCTCGGGTGGAAGAGATTCCATCTTAAGTTTCTAGTGGTTTAGACCTAGTCGCTATGGCTTATTGGCTCAAGTAGGCCTTTGAATTTCCCCGATTCAAACCTAGAACACGATTGACACTTAACGCCTAACATAATTAATAATTAAGATAACTATAGTACATACTCCCAACTCAGTCAAAGTGTGCTTAACGTCGTTTCTAATTATATTGTTTAATAGTGTTGTACAAGTATACTAAAGAAAGAGCATAAACGATTAGGCTATTGATTAAGTGAAAAGAAAGTAATAGGAGCCTCTCGCCTTTCATGGAGAAATACAACCCTCATGTTCACCCATGAGATATTACTTGACGATTTGTACACTTGCGGTATCATGGACCATATGTAGTGTTAAGTGCATATTTGCATGTTTAGAGCAAAATATGCATTTTGGAGTAGTTTGAAGATATTTTGTGCAAGAATAAATGTTTCAGGAAGCAACACACTCATCTACATGGGCTTGTTGATCAACATGGTCACCAAATCAAGATACATGGCAGTGCTAAGCTTCAAGCTTGATCTAGATATTTATTATTTCAAGTTACATGGCTTATTATACTTGTAGAATCTCCCTCTAAACTCTTGAATATTGTAGAAGCAATTAGAAGAGGATTTAGAGAGGATCTTAGGTGATTGAAGATCAAAGATCAAGTTTCTCTAGAGAGAGTTCTATTGATCCAAGACAACTGTGATAACTTGAGGAAGTTCATCATATTTACCTTACTTTTGTGTTCTTTCTTATGTTTTGTTGTGAATTCTTCAATGATGAGGAACTAAATAGCCTTAGGTACTTGGTTTATGATGATAGATCTACCATAATTAATAGATTCATAAAAATGAAATCAAATAGAAGTTACATCATAAACCAAGTACCTAAGGCTATTTAGTTCCTCATTATTGAAGAATTCACAACAAAACATAAGAAAGAACACAAAAGTAAGGTAAATATGATGAGTTACATGAGTGCCTAGAGATAGGATAACACAAATCATTAGGATAAGGGTTAAACATAACAGAGGGATTCATGGAATGATAACACAATCATAAGAAGGTTAGATTAGAAAAAAAAAATGTCAATCTCTCTAGAACCTTATAAGATTAGTTGTTAATAGTCTTGAAAAAGATATTAACATTGTTACCTCCAGTCCTGCAGGACCGACACGCGATAACTCGAGGAGGAACACTTACACTACTCAACCCTGGAGTCACCGCAAGGCTAACAAAACCCTAGATGTTTTACAATCCTAAACACAAATCATACATTTAGAATACACAAGGCATGGAGTACAAGAATAGCATAGAGGAAGCAATATTACCATTCACCTGATAACAAAGTTCAAAGGGACATGCTCGTCACAATTACAACTGAGATTTTCAAGAAAATAGACAAGCATACAAATTATGCATATAGAGTGTCAAGCACACTAGTGGATCCATGTCCTTAAACAATGTAACATACTCAAGGAGAAACATACATAAAACTGGAAATAAAGAAAAATAGATAGAGAATGCTTAGCACTCCATCTTGTTGCAATGCCACTAAACGATAAAGCTTTGAAGGGAGAAAAAGAGGGTGACTAACTAGAGTCACTCAGTGAATGGGTTAGCACAATTCTAAGAGAATATATAGATGAATTAATAAAATCAACAAAGCCATGCTTTTACAATAATACATAAAGACTTTGAACATTTCAGCATATATATTGGCATACGTATGTATAAGGAAACCATAGGTAACAAAAAAAAAATCATTTTTGCTCAAATGAGGGTTTCAACATTCATAACTCGTGAATGGCATAATATGAGTTTTAAAAGCTATAAAACACAAAACTTGTCATCAAACGAATTTGTTTCCAAAGAGTATACGAGAGATCATGTCTCAAAGATTTTCTTTGCATGAAACACAATTTCTTAAAATACAAATTTTACATCTCAAGCAAAGGAGCAATGATCTAGAAACATCTCTAAACTCTAGTTATGGTTACGACTGAGTTCAGAGCCGTCAAGGTACTCATGCCCATGACGTTGACCCATTGGGATACTGTACTGTGACTCTGGGTACTCGATGCACATCTAATCAAGGCTCTACGCACCACTTGAAGTGGGTGAATAAATCCGGATCTTCTACGCCACCTTTACAGGCTGGCCACAAAGACCGCCCATTGTAGCAGGATGGGCTACGCCCATCACCATCAAAATCTTTCAGTATTCAATAATACAATAAATGCACATTCTGGGAATGAATACCATTTCCACAAGTGTCAATGGCAAAGCATGTTTATGTATACAAAGTCTCATAAATCATTTCCACTCCAATATACGAGTATAGACAAACATTTTCATTCAAATATCAAGAGTTTCATATATAATTCAATAGCATGGAAACTCCTTTCCAAACCTATCAAAGCATCGATTCAAATATTTTTAGTCAAGTAATTCGGATATTCAAATGATATTCTAATAGAATTATGAAATCACGTAACACACTCACAACTTTGGCGATTAAAGACCACGCCAGCAGTACTCCACCACCGGATCCTTGCCTCGAGCTAAGATTCACCACCTACCAAACCAACCACACATACACACACAACCACAACCAAGAAAGAAAGTAAGCAAAATAATACACAAAATAATTCCTAACTCTAGAATGCAATACAACCCTAAACGAGTCCAAGGATTGGCTCAAAACTGGGTTCAAGGGTTTAAAAAGAGCTCATAATGGTCTTGGCTTCAACCAAAACCAAAGAAGGAAGGAAATGAAGAAGATTTACTAGTGCTATAGTACTACAAATTCTTGCAAAAGCTGGTTTAAGGTTACATTTATCTAGGAAGAACAACAGTGCAAACAATTCTCCCATGTTCTAATAACAACAAGCAAGAATGGAGGTCAAGTTTCTAATTTTCTCAAGCTCACAACCCTAACCCTAGATCCATCAATCCATCCAAACACCAAGGAAAACAAGGATTATTAGAAAACTCACTTTTAGATTCAATTAGAAGGATGATGGACAAAGGTTGCTATCTACTAGGAAGAAGAAGAGCCACTCAAGAACTTTCTTCTCATCCACAAGAATACCACACTATGAGAGGAAGAGAGGAAAAGAGATGAAGTAAAGAAAACACAAGGAAAAAGGCTCAGAAGGGCTTAAAAAGGCCCTACAACACGCTTAAGATGCCCAGCATGCTGGCGCGCATGCGGCCGCACGGCCGCTTAGGTGCATCGTGCGCCTACCCTATGGGTATAGGCGCCAACCCTGCGGGTGCGGGCAGGGGGCAAGGCCTTCGGCCCGTGCCGAGGCAGCTCACACAGGCGTACAAACACTACCAAGGCTCTGCACCAAACAAAACTCGACTAAAACTTCAAGTCGACACACATGAAAAGACCGAAACACCACAAACATAATATAGGAATCTCCATGATCCAATGATTATAAGATTAAACCTAAGATAGAATTCTTGAAGCAAGATAAGTCTTAGGGAGATTCATTATATGAGTACCATATTTTATGATTAATTATCTCCGATTAATTCAGCGCAATTGTTCTTGGTTGATTATTTATTAGTTTTATTTTACTTTAATTTCTTGAAATCAATCATCTTTGTTTTGTTGACTAGATAATAAGAGAAAGGTTAGTACAAGTACTCATAGTCCTTGTGAGATAGATACTTTACTCATTGGCTTTATTACTTGAGCGACTATTGTACTTGCTAGCTCATTGCTTACTAGACTGTTGGCATCAGTGCTTTCATGTCTAGATGCTGATTTAATTCCATCATGGAACACACATTTTTGAAATTAATAGACCATTTGTGGTGACGATCATTAGAGGAGATTATAAAGATT
This sequence comes from Dioscorea cayenensis subsp. rotundata, assembly GCF_009730915.1. NCBI lineage: Eukaryota > Viridiplantae > Streptophyta > Magnoliopsida > Dioscoreales > Dioscoreaceae > Dioscorea > Dioscorea cayenensis. Next base: position 11,644,887 of record NC_052488.1, on the reverse strand, counting down.
GTTAAGCTACTTATGATCATGTAGATTGTATTCATCATTCATCATGGCTTAAACTTCCTCAAACTCTTCTTTAGAATTGCATTTCGTTATACATATACAAAATAACTTATGAAATCCATTATTAGAGTTAAGAATTCACAAATGTAAGGAAGCATATTTTGAGATGTGCCATTGACTTAAGGGGAAAACATGTATTAAGAAACATATTTTAAATTGCATTTTCATAGCTTGACATTGATCAATGAATATCGATTTAAGAGGTCCACCACCCACCATGGATTCAAAAACAACAACAACAACAACAACAACATTGAATAGCCATATAAAAGATTCTTTTCTCTAATCTAATAAAAATATACACCCAAATATCACATTTCCCCTATGATAGTTAACACCAACAAATGATGAACATATCAAATTATATTTGTTTGTTTGATGTTCAATATCAAGAGATACAACATTTCCAAAACTATCAAAGTCAACTTTGTATTTCCCATCTCTCTAAAAAGAAAAAATAGCCATTCAATTAATTAGATTCATCATTGTGTTGATCACACCTAGGTGTGGCTAACAAGTGCAATGATAGCTCAAGTAATAAAATGAGTAGAGTGGCTATCCCATGAGGATTGTGGGTACTAGTATTACCTTCTCTTCTATTATCTAGCCAAGCAAACAATAATGATTGTATGAATTAAGGAAAAATATATCAAACAACTCTATGAGAACGATAAGTAGTTAGGAAGAAATCAATCATATAAAGATGATATCAAGATAAAGAATCCCCTAGGATTTCTAGTGCAACAAGATCTTAATACTAAGATGAATTTTTGAGTTTATTCAACCATAGAGATTTCTAAATTATGTTGACAACTTTCTCAAGTCTACCAACACCTAATCCCATATCAAGGTAGGTTGAAATTCTCTTTCTAATCTAATTTCCTTACAATTGAATTAAATGCACAGTGAATCTTTCTACTTGATTTAACCCTAATCAAAAAATCTTACAACATCCTATCTTTAGGTTTGCCTACAACTCCTATCAACTATAGTAGATCTATATGCAAAAGGATTTCCTAATTTTGATCGCACAAATCAAAGATGGATTAAACTCTCGCTACATAAAATTCAAAGCAAGAAAGAACACATATAGGTGAATCTTAATAGAACTCTATATAAAACCTAAATCCAAAAGACCAATTTAAGGTTCATCGATGTGTAAATACCTGAAGATGTTTAGTTCCTCACCATGGAAGAATACACATGTAAATCAAAGAAAGAATGAGAAAATAATAGAAATATGATAAACTCTCTTAAGCTTTGGAATCCTCTTTGATTGATGAAATCTTCTCTTTGGAGGCTTGATCCTTTATCTTCAATCATTGTGAAATCTCATAATACTGCTACTAAGGATTTCGCCTCTAGTGGAGCTATCAAATTAGCCTCCTAGAATTGCCTCTTGAAAAATATCTAAAAATAATGCAAAAGTCCCTCTGAAATCCCTCACGTCACTATCTTTTATAGTTGCAGAAATAAGTATAACATGGGCACAAGATGGCCATGCACTTGGCCATGTTCATGATCCTCAAGGCATGTGGAGTAAAACCCTTGACAAAATACATATCTAACTCATCTTTATGGATGTGTTAACGAACACGAGTGGGAACACGGTTGTGTTCATGGCTATGTACCTCTCGGGATGAATTTTATACTTCAACTCTATTCTACACAGTTGAGATAAAATATAAGGGCCTACATTAACACGACGATATATCTACTAGTGCAATTCTTTGCAACTTCAATTTTTAATCAAAGTATCTTCCAATTGCCCAGATTCACTCCGTTTTGCTCTATACATATAAGCTATGGCCCAAGGACAAAATAGAATCAAATTGAATACTAAAAATGATTAAAATTCATTAAAAAAAAAAAATACAAGTAAAGTGCTTGAAATAATGATATAAAAACATGTATGATCAAATACATATCAGTTGTGCATCCCAATAGAATAATATATCTTTGTTTGACTAATACTTGAAGTAATTAACAACATTTTGAGATTCTTCAGTCTCAAAATTTTGTTGTTTTTATAATTAGTTGCAACAATCTTTTATTGTAAAGTCTATATGGGACCTAGTCATTCATTTTGCATTATAAGAATATGAGTCAATTATTTTTATGCCAGCATGCACTTGCACTATGGCACTAACTATAGATCATCCCTTTGTGCTGTTATATTGAACATGTAGATTTCATTAAATGTCTTTCCCAAGAATTAACCATCTCAATGATCTCATGCTTGTTTTTACTCACATATGTTTTCACCTTAATTAGCCGTGAGCATCACATGAAATAACTATCATTGCATTATAGTTTCTTCTTGTATTAAGCCTATTATAAGTATTTCCAGCTTCAATTTGCTTCTCGTCTTTATTTTTTATTTTTTAGTTTATTAATTTTTTATTTTTTGACAAATAGACGCTAAGCACCTCCACTTAAGGGAAGTTAGGGTTGTGCTCAGGCACCTATGCCCTCCACTTAAGGGACGTTGAGAACGCTCTCCTCACCACTTGTGTGCATAACATGGTGCTTTCGTTGAGAGCTGGTGTGGGGCACGGTACGTCAGTTTGATCGGGTGCGCTGACCACAGATGGTTTTGACCAGGGAGGGTTCTGACCAGGCTGGCTGGCTGCGCGCTGGGGTCTGAGTGAAGTGCCCTGAGTGAAGTACTATTGGTCAGGCGCCCAGATTAACCAGATTGATGAGGGCGTCAGTGTCTTTATCGGTGGGGTAATGTAATGATTGTAAATGAACAAACCCCTTTAGTCCCACATCGGCTATGAGATGGACCCATTGTGTGCATATAAGTGGGGGGCAACCTTCCCTACTATACCGGTCTTTTGGGGTCCGCTCTCCCCTCCACTTGTGTGCATTACATTGGAGAATAGAGAAGAAAGAAGAGGCTTGGCTCTGGGTTACAGAGGGGTTCCACTGAACGTCTCTGGCCACCGGAATCAGGAGGAAGGTTCTCCTTCCAGTTTAGCTTACTGTTTTTACTGTGTATCAAGCTGGATCCATGGATCTGTAAGTTCTGCAGTTAATTGTTAGTTGATTGCTTTTATGTTGCTTTTCTAGATGATTTGAGTATGATCTCTGTTGATCTGTTGATTTCCTGAATTGTTTTGGAGTTTAAACATTAGATCTCATATTTGTTCCTGATGATATGAAGTTCTTGTTATGACTGACTGATTTCAGTGGAGATTTGTTCATGAATTGGAATTCTAGTTGAAGAGTTGGTCTCTTATTATACTTTTTTTGTTGAGGAATCAGTTTATTCATTACATTTTTGGTGCTTTTCGTTGAGAGCTGGTGTGGGGCACGGCACGTTAGTTCGGTCGGGTGCGCTGACCACAGAGGGTTCTGACCAGACTGGCTGGCTGCGCGCTGGGGTTTGAGTGAAGTGCCCTGAGTGAAGTACTATTGGTCAGGTGCCCAGATTAACCGGATTGACGGGGGTGTCAGTTTTTAATCGGTGAGGTATTGTAATGAACATGAACCCCTTTAGTCCCACATCGGCTATGAGATGGAGTCCTTGTGTGCATATAAGTAGTGGGCATCTTTCACCACTAGGCCGGTCTTTTGGTGACACGCTCTCCTCACCACTTGTGTGCATTACATTGGTGCTTTCGTTGAGAGTCAATGTGGGGCACGACTCGTCAGGTTTGGTCGGCGCTGGCCACAGAGGGTTCTAACCAGGGAGGGTTCTGACCAGGCTGGCTGGCTGCGCGCTGGGGTCTGAGTGAAGTATTGTTGGTCAGGCGCCCAGATTAACCGGACTGACGAGGGCGTCAGTGTCTTTATCAGTGGGGTAATGTAATGATTGCAAATGAATTAACCCCTTTAGTCCCACATTGGCTATGATATGGACCCATTGTGTGCATATAAGTGGGGGACAACCTTCTTTACTATATCGGTCTTTTGGGGTCCGTTCTCCCCTCAACTTATGTGCATTACATAATTGAGAGATCCGCTGTCAATAGACTAATAGCCTTTCTCATATTAAATCATTGTTTGGATCAGAAAATTAATTTAATTCTTAGATTTTTTTTTTCTTTGGAAGGTAGCATTGATTGCGTTGTCTCAAACTAAAATCTTTAGTATGTAGTACATAACCACAATGAGACTAAATTACCGTCGTTTCCATTTTTTTCTTCTCTGATAATGAGTTAAGCCTTATCTTTTTATACTATATATGAATACAAACTGCATCTCCACAACCCTCATGTCCACAACAGCTAGACGTTTTATTTATAAAAAATAAAACAAAAGTTATGCAATAAAAATAAAAAAGTAAAACATGTCACTATACTTGCAATGAAAGCTCCTTCAATATTAATATATGTTTTTTAATTAATTATTATCATTTCAGTGATTATTATAATGCAAAACTTTATGATTTTGCAATAAAATACGAGAAGTATGAATTATCAATATTAAAGTTACTGACATCATCCTTCACAAAACTTGTCTTTGAGGTTAAACTTCTCTGTACATCATTTTATTTTCAATCAATGAAACTACTAAACAAATGATACTATCAACCGTGATGCATTAAGATAATTTATATTCATTCTGAAAGATGTAGTAAACTACATATAGATAAATTTATACTATTTCTATTAAGCATATCCTTCAATTGTTGATCACTGCTTTTCAACGCATCCTAGAATTACACAAGGCAAAAAAATATATAACCAGTGAGACAGGTAGAGATAAAAAAAGAGAGGAACAAGAAACAAAGAAAGAGGAAGATGAAGAAAACCAGAGAGGGACAAAAATAAAGATCTAAGAAATTAGAAGTATTCTTGAAATTCGACGACAAAAAGAAAAATGTGATCTTCTTCCCTACTAGAAAAAATATCTAGATGATAAATGAATAAAACATGTAGAAGTGATTGTGTATGATAAGGGACAATCCACTATTAAAAAAAAAAAGTTATTTACGACACATAAACTTGAGACGCGTAAATTTGTTGCAAATTGCAACACATTGTAACAATTTATGATAAAAAATTAAAAACATCGAAAAAAACAAAGCAAAACAAAATGTGCCCTAATATTTTGGGAACAAAAAAAACATGCTAGAAAAATATTGCAATGTGTTTCAAACTTGCCACACACTTATTTGCGATAATTTGGTTTGCGAGAAAGCCTGTGACACATTACAACTCTATCTTGCAAAATGTCGCAAAGTTTAACAATATAAAATCAATAAAAAAATAATGAATTTTTCTTTTGGATTTAAAATCAGACCATTAAGACATCTTTTGTAGCAACCAGTCTGGTGAAGTTGTTTACTGAATGAAGTAACCATCGCCATGATGGCTTGTAATTTAGTTTATTATTTGTCATTTTTATTAAATAGCTTTGTTAAAATAACTGTTATTTGTATGAATTATTTTTAATAATTATTTGTTAGTAATTTTTGATAAATAACTGTTATTTGTATAGATTAATAAAATAAATTAATATATTTTCTGGATATTTAGAAACCGATTAGAAGGTTTTCAATCTATTTCTAAATACTGATTGTTTATATAGAATTTTTCTAATCCTAATTTTAATAGAAATATCATTCTATTAAGATTGTGCCATAATAAATTAAATAAGATAATTATAGAAAATGAAGATAATTTTAAAAAAAAAAATAATCTATGTTTTTTTGTTTAAATTCGGATAAACATAAATAACTTAAACAAACCGAAAAGATCGGATTTTTTTTAAAAAAATAATAATAAATCCGAAAACAAAAGAGGACCATCGGATTTAAAAAAAATGATGATTAATTAGACGAAAAATATATCGAATTTTAAAGGATATCGGATTTTAAATTAATATATATATATATATATATCTGAGAATAAAAAAAATCGTATTTATTATATAAAAAAAATAGTAAAAATAAATCTGAGAACAAAAAAATAATAAAAAAATCCGAGAAAAATTCGTTCGTGAAAAAAATATATAAAAAAATAAGTTGATAAAAAAAGAATGGATAATGATATTTTTTTAAAAAAAATTGAAATTCTAATAAAAAAATGTCTGGCTTCGGACCAAACGAGAAAATCATATCAAAATAAAGAAAAACGAAAAGAAAAATTGAAGGATACCAAGAGAGTTAGAGAAAGTGGGACGAAGAGAAGGGAAACAGCACAAAAATAGAGATAGACCCTAGAGGAAGAGAGAGACCAGAGAAGAGAAGAAATAGGAAGAGACAATACGAAGAACGTACTTAAAAAAAGAAACACTCATGACCAAGCGAGTGGAGAATGAAGTGAATGAGGTATGATATTTAAAAGCATATGGGATTAATATGCATGGATGCATGTTTAGTAGATCCAAAAGTCAATTATATGTATATATTCATTCTCAAATCCTTTGCCAACTCATGGACGCATTGAATGGCCTCTGTTTGTGTATACATGCCTATTACATGATCATGGTTTTTTATATACATGTATGCTTTTTATATGATCATTGTTATTTGTATATTAAAAAAAAAAAGAAAAAAAAGAAAAAAAAAACATAATGCATACATGGTAGCATGCGTTTAGATGAGCATATCTCTTTTGATTTCTCTCTCTATCCTCCCTTCACCCTCAAACACACATGAATCCTAGAAATCTCTAGCCATAGTGTTTATTTTCAAGTGAATATTCATGTTCATATATATATATATATATATAAATATATGTATATATTAATGTGACACGGTCCACGTCTCGCATGCAATAGCCAAGCCATTGTCTTATGGTGTTTGTTAGCAACGATTAGAAGATGCCAATGCTATGCCTTCAAATATGAAGGAAAAACTACTAGGAGATTTGGAGACTGTAAAAGGTGAAATGTTGGAGGGCTTATATAAAAATTGTAGAGAGATATGAAGCGTTAAAATTTTTTTTGGACTTATTTGCAAAATTAGCACAAAAATGCAAAAATATGAAATCTTGGATTTATTTGCAAAATTATAAAAAGAAGTGAGAAAAGGTTGAATTTTTTGGTTTATTTGCAAATTTTGATGAAATATAAAAAAAGTTAGAGGGTCTAGCTGCATAAATCCTTAAATTCGTAGGAATTCAAAAGGATAATGTACAAAAATGGCATGAGAGGTATTACAATGCAAAAAAAAAGGAAAAAAAAAGAAGAGATTTTAGTGAAAGTCGAGGGTGTTACTGTAAATTTGCAGGCCCATTTCCATAAACTCATGCTGAGTCCAATGTAGTGGTAGAGACCTCTCCTCGAGAGTTTCTTCATTACCTCTTGAGACTCTTTTGAGTGAATGAAAAATATAGTGAATAGCATAAGACTCATGTTGGAATGTAGTAGTAGAGAGCTTTTATTTAGAGTTTCCTCATTACCTCTTCAGACTCTCTTGAGTTGAGTGGAAAAATATTTTGAAGACCACAATCTCATGTTTAAGTCCAATGTAATGGTAGAGAGCTCTCTTCGAGAGTTTCTACATTACCTCTTGAGACTCTTTGAGTGACTGGAGAATTGTAATACCTAGTAAAATAATAATAATAATAATAATAATAATAATAATAATAATAATAATAACAACAACAACAATAATAATAAAATAACATTTTAATTATGAGAATTTCTAGGGGGTATTTTGCAATTTAGCTTTAAGTGATTATAAAATAGAATCTAGAAACCCTAGTTTTTATTCAACCGAAATTTTTTTTCCTTTCCTCGTTGGCTGGAACCCTGTCTTCTCTTTTTCTTCCTCAAAAGGTACGATTTAATCCAAGTGGTGTTTAGATCTAGTTAAAAGTTTTACATGTTTATTATTATTATTATTATTATTATTATTATTATTATTATTATTATTGTTAAGATGCTGCATGGTTGTGATGAATGGATTATAGGAGGGAATTTTTGGAAAACATAAATTGTTGATGCCGGAACTGTGCATGCTCTCGTTGTAAACCATGTGTCAGTAGATGCATATTATATACATATATATAGAGAGTTACATGTATATTATGTGTAAATGTGTGCATGACTGACGAAGCCATTATACGCAGGATGGGCCATCATATCTATTCATATGTTTATATATGATTATATAAATCAGCATGCCTTCTGTGTATATATATGCATATATCTATATATATATATCATAGTGTTGGTTTATTTACATTATATGGTTATATCTAAACATATGTATATATATATATATATATGCATGGGTTGTAAATATTTAGTTTTTGTATGTTTTTTTTAGTTGTACTTGTAGGATGCGCCGTTATAATCTACTCATGATTATATTAATAATGTTTACTCACTTTTGTGTGCTAAGGGACGTGGTCCTAAGAATAAGATACTATTACTGTTAAATTTTTATTGCTTTATTTAAAACCTTATAGGCAGTGAAAGTTCGGCCAAGGGCAAAGAGCTTGTGGAGGAGTGATTATACCTGAGCTCTTAGACCTACTAGTCTAAGCAGTGTGAGTGGATGTTTCCATAAATATATTTTTTTTTTATAGTTGTGTGGTCTGTTTACAATGAATTTTTGGCTTATAAATTGAGTTTGTTTTCTTTGAGGTATTGTGGACAAATTATGATGTTTTATTATATGTTTATGGTGTAATTTAAAAATGTTGATTTTGAATATTGGTGATCACGAGTCTATGACTCGACTACTGCAGTAGTGATCCCCAAGGTCCGACCTAGTGAGAGGTGGCGTGGTTGACTGGCTAATTGGTAATACCCACTAAGGAAGCGAGGAAAGAACTTGAGTTGAGAGTGGGTGAAAATCCACTGGTTCTGAGACACCGTGTTTCACCACATGGATGAACTTAGAGGCCGACGCCAAGGTGGGCTTGACTTGATATTTAATTTTAAATGTATAATTAACCTTGGTTGTCCCGTTCTTAATCGCGACGGCGGTTAAGTTTAGGAATGATTTTCGGTCAGCCCTTTTTGTGTTGAGTATTCAAATCAACTCATGAGTTTTTCATTGTGAAACTTTATTTCTTGTAAATTATGTTTGCTATATCAAAAGTATGATTCTGTTTGTACCATTTTTATTATATTTTATTATTACTTTGTCTTTAAAACGTAAGTATTCTAAAAACATGCATTTTATGCCACAATGCTATGCTGAATTTGTTTTAAAATCATGTGGAACCGTGTTAACCACTCATTGAGTAACTATGTTACTCATCCACTCTGCCCTCATTTTTTTCTTTTTAGGTGGTGGACAGTAGTGCTATGGCATTGAGGCGTTGTGTTGGGCTTCCTATTATTTGCTTCGCTTTCTTAAGTTGTTTAGGTTGGATTTTATTTATTTATTTATTTATATGAACTTATTAGTTTGATCCACTAGTGTTTAATAAATGAAAAATATTTGCAACCCATCTCATTGGTTTCAATAAAATTTCTAGATAGTGTTCTTTTCGTAGGTTTTATAACATTTTAGAGTGGTGCTGCTTTGTTATTGATATATATATATATATATATATGTTTCTAGATTTATTGAATGCTTACAGGGTACCAATGCCTTATGGTGTCCCGGGGTGACGTGGTGGTTTTGCCACTTATTTCGGGATATTCCAGCGATTGCCATGTGTTCGGCCATAGGTCGGGGCTTGATAAGAATGATATGAAGGTCATAAGTCTCATGCTGAGTCCAATGTAGTGGTAGAGAGCTCTCCTCAAGAGTTTCCTCATTACCTCTTGAAACTCTCTTGATTGAATGAAAAATATGTTGAAGACCACAAGACTCATGTTGAAGTCCGATGTATTGGTAGAGAGCTCTCATTGTAGAGTTTTCTCATTACCTCTTGAGACTCTCTAGAGTGATTTGAAAATGATTTTGAAGACCACTAGACTCATGTTGAAATCCAATGTAGTCGTAAAGAGCTCTCTTTGAGAGTTTCCTCATTACCTCTTTAGACACTTTTGAGTGAGTGGAGAATGATATAAAGACCACAAGTCTCATGCTAAGTCCAATGTAGTGGTAGAAAGCTCTACTCCAGAGTTTCCTCATTACCTCTTCAGACTCTCTTGAGTAAGGAGAATGATATGAAGACCACAAGTCTCATGCTGTGTCCAATGTAGTGGTAGAGAGCTCTACTCGAGAGTTTCCTCATTACCTCTTGACATTCCCTTGAGTGAGTGGAGAATTATTTTTAAGACCACAAGACTCATGATAAAGTCCAATGTAGTTGTAGAGAGCTCTCATTGTAGAGTTGCCTAATTACCTATTGAGACTCTCTTAAGTTGAGTGGAAAAATATTTTGAAGACCATAATCTCATGTTGAAGTCCAATATAGTGGTAGAGTGCTCTCTTCGAGAGTTTCCTCGTTACCTCTTGAGACTCTCTTGAGTGAGTGGAGAATGATATGAAGACCACATGTCTCATGCTAAGTCCGATGTACTGGTAGAGGGTTCT